>NC_037088.1:65770335-66073365 GCF_002994745.2 Rosa chinensis | reverse complement strand
TTGATGGTGAAAGGAGTGATACAAATTCCAGCTTAGGAGGAATAATGAAGGGCGAAACTTTTCAGAGTCCAGCCATGTCAACTCCTCCTCCTCCTGTTTTCATGGATGGCGTTGTACTGCCTTGGGTGCGGTGGGAGACTAGTAATGATGGTACTCCTATGGGGTGCAGGAATGAGACTGAACCACCAATGACCCCCAAATCTTTTTCATGGGGTGCTTCTCAGGTAATAGAAGCATTTGGAAGTTTAGCGTCCCCATTACAGTTTTTGATTGCCACTGGCATGTCTCGTTTTTCATTCATTGTTATCTCTAGTATATCGTACTCAAATTTCTTTGATATTCAATTTACAGAAAGTGACTAATGCGCAAGACCATAGTCAGTCAGCTAGTAGCCGTGGGAGTTGGAGCCCTGGAATAATCGATTCCTTGCCATTTAACATCATGGAAAATGCATCCAGGAAAATTGGAGAATCTGGTAATTACCAGCGCCAATCATACCCGGGCGGGTCAAATCCTTCACGCTTTGACATGGAAAAGTATCTCCAGCTTAAAAACAATAAAGATTTTCTCTTAGAAACACTGAAGCAACAGCGCAGAATTGGTTCTGGGGGCCTCCTGCTTTGTAATAGAATGTTGATGTAGCCATAATTAGTTCTTTATAAGACTGCAACCGTAAACTACATCGATATCATTGTATATTTTCTCCATGATGGAGACTCCATCTATTAAGCTTTGTAGGTAGCCATTGGCAATATGTTTCAAGAGTAGTTAATTGCTAAATTACTAACCAATCCGGTGGCTTTTTTTTTTTTTTTTTTTTTCCTTATTAACGAGAGAGAGAGAGATAGCTGTGATATGCAATCCTTAAGAACTTCTCCGTTGTGCGCTTACACTTTGCTTGACAACTGCCAAAGCAAACCTTGTGTGATTAACAAACAACTCAGAATCTTTGTTTCATGACTATTTGTGGACTTGGTTGAAGTCGCACTTTACAACAACCACTCGACTCATGCATATGCATTTCTCATTCTTCTAAACAGTTTTATCTCTGCCTCCTCTTCACCATCTCATACACTCCTCTCTCCTTGAGCTAGAGCCTCATAGTAAAGATCTTAACCGAAAAAATGTAGTTGCACAGGTTCAAGTATTTTTACCCAAAAGCTATAGGTAAAGAGTCAGACAGATTTACGGTTTCCTTTTTCAACTGAAATCATAGACTTCTGAGGGTGGATTGGATTCACTTGTGTTGAATGATTTTTTTTTTTGCCAAAGTGATTGACTGAATTCTGTACCATCTGATTCCTCACTAGAAGAATCTTTATCCTTTTTGGATACAGATTCTACTTAGGAATTTCAGTTCTACAAGGATTCAATGAGATAGATATGATCCAAAAAAGGGTAAATTAGAAATTTCAAAAGTTTTGAAAAATCAAATGGCTAAAAGTAAGTTCTTGCACATATAGTGTGAGTTAGTTTCAGTTCACTAAGTACTCAATCTACCCTCAGGAGCCTAACGATTTCAGTTCAACACAAAATCGAAGTCCTGTAGGAGTCCTACTTACGTAGCACTTTCTCGGTTCTTATTTATGATTAAATCAAAGCAAGAGAACTTGTTTTGGGTTTGGGCAACTCTTATGCTTTTACTCATTGAAGGGAGAGATGGATATTGAAGCAAAAGGTATTGATCAGAAGGAAAAGGATCTGAATGACTGGCTTCCCATCACAAGTTCTAGGACTGCAACCTGGTGGTACTCTGCTTTCCACAATGTCACCGCCATGGTTGGTGCTGGTGTGCTTGGTCTTCCTTTTGCCATGTCTCAACTTGGATGGTAAGGCATGTTTCAATTTCATGTCTTCAGGTTTTTGGTTGTAGGACCAGCGTTTCGAGTCTTTTAGGGTCGAAAGGTTGGCTTGTTTTTGTGCTTTTTGACATGAACATGATTTTTAAAGATTTAGTACGTCCTTATACTGATTTTGTTCAAAGCTGTTTTTGGATCAAGTGTTGAAGGCATTATGTGAGAAAGATAATAGAAGCAAAATCGACTTAGTTTTATGCATAAATCCAATACTTGGAGTTTAAGTTTAGCGTGTGGTGATACAAAGTAGGATCTGTTTTGGTTATGGGGGAAGGGGTTTAGGGTTTAAGATTCAGTGAGCAAGGTAATATGCCATATTATCTTTTTGCATGATTAACATGATGATAGCATATTTTGGAGCCATTAACTAAATTGGGTTTTGTGCTTTAGGGGACCTGGAGTCACTGTGATTGTTCTTTCATGGATTATCACGCTATACACCTTATGGCAGATGGTAGAGATGCATGAGTCCGTGCCGGGGAAGAGGTTTGATAGGTACCATGAGTTGGGTCAACATGCCTTCGGAGAAAAGCTAGGGCTTTGGATTGTGGTACCCCAACAGCTAATGGTGCAAGCTGGTACGTGCATCGTCTATATGATTACAGGTGGTAAATCACTGCAGAAGATCCACGATACTGTGTCCCCTGGAAAACCAATCAAAACCACCTACTTCATCATGATCTTCGCCGCTGTCCACTTTGTTATCTCTCACCTCCCTAGCTTCAATTCCATTGCTGGTATTTCTCTTGCTGCAGCTGTCATGTCCTTGAGGTACATATATTTTCCTTTTCAGCAAGTTAATTTGTTAGAATTGTGTACAGGCAATCGAATTCCCATACATCTTCCTAGAACAGATGAGACACACCTATAATTGATAGGTAGTGATTTCTAGGGAATTAACCATTAGCTGCTTCTCCAAAAAGTACAAGTGCTTCAGTAACTCTAAAAGCACTTCTATCTATTTTAACCAACCTATAGAATCTAGTACTTAGGTCACCTAGTACTTATGACATCGTACCTGAATCAAATCCTTGATTAAAAACTGAACTGCTTGTTGCAAAATCACCCTGAAGTGCTTCTACAAGAGGCCTTTAGTTAATCTCTAGAATTGCTTCTGGCACCTCCTATACAAGTTTATTGATAGAGCAGAGTTTTCTCCAAATGGGATCTTTTCAGATTAAGAAGTTCATGTCAGTTACATTTTTTAATTTGCTGAAGTATTTGGTTTAATGTCTCATTGTGTATTTACACAGCTACTCTACAATTGCTTGGGGAGCTTCACTTCACAAAGGGGTTCAACCAGAAGTGCAGTATGGCCCCAGGGCTTCAACCACCACAGGAAATGTGTTCAACTTCTTTAGTGCTTTGGGAGATGTAGCTTTTTCTTTTGCTGGTCACAATGTGGTTTTGGAGATTCAAGCAACACTTCCTTCTACACCTGACAAGCCTTCCAAAAAACCAATGTGGAAGGGTGTGATGCTTGCATATGTTGTGGTGGCTTTGTGCTATTTCCCAGTTGCTCTTATCGGTTATTGGGTGTTTGGAAACAGTGTTCAGGATAACATCCTCATATCATTGGAGAAACCTAAGTGGCTTATTGTTATTGCTAATGCCTTTGTTGTTATTCACGTCATTGGAAGTTATCAGGTAGAGTCCTACTTCAATATTTACATTACTGCATAAACAGTTGATTAAGTATTCATGTTGTTCATCTTGTTGCTTATGTAGGTCTATGCAATGCCGGTGTTTGACACAATTGAAGCAGCTCTAGTGAAACAGATGAATTTCAAACCTTCTTATTCTCTTCGCTTTATATCACGAAATCTATTTGTTGGTAATTATCATTTTCTTCCCCATCATCTTAATCTTGAGTTTACTTCACACATCATACATGAGTCTTGAGATATGATTAATAATGTGGTTTAGAAATATGGTACATATGATCTATTTCACTCAATATTAATGTATTCTGCGTGAATGCAGCAATGACCTTGTTCATCGGAGTCACGTTCCCTTTCTTTGGCGGGCTTCTCAGTTTCTTTGGAGGATTTGCTTTTGCTCCCACAACATATTTTGTAAGTAACTTCTATAATGACATTGCATCAGTGGATTTTTCATTCCCTTTTAGTACTTAATTACCTGAAAATTTCTTGTAGCTTCCTTGCATCATGTGGCTCGTCATCTACAAACCTAAGAAGTTCAGCTTATCCTGGTTTGCAAATTGGGTAAGATAGCAAGAACTTAAAGTACTTTGTTCTTTTACGTATTATTTTTCTTTGCAAATACTAATTTCATTCTGGTTTTCTTCTATTACAGTTCTGCATTATAGCTGGAGTGTTATTGCTGATTTTTGCTCCTATTGGTGCATTGAGGAATATCATACTTCAAGCCAAGGATTTCAAATATTACTCTTAAGAGTCTTGACATTTCAAATTAACTATCTGTAATTAGTGCTTATGTTAATAATAGGGCCTACTTATTCAGCTGTTCATAGCTTGTTTGGTGGATATGAGTGTATGTATGACCTCTCTTACTGCTGATGGCGAAAATTTCAAGTGCTTTATTAATACTCTATTATTTTAGCTTTAATCGTTTGATTAAACTCTAAATCCGTTAATTTATTCTTCAAAAAAAAAAAATCCGTTAATTTATATTTTTAGTGCAATTCCAATTCTGAAGTGCATTATTTAAATGTTTCATTTATTTATCATATAATCACCTATTTTAGAAGTAAAATAAACGATGATCATATATATCCACAATTATTAAGCCTAATACGCTTGTAGCTAGAAATATCGAAGCATCCGTCTGAAACCAATTTAGCTTGAATGAACATTGTGCAAGTTCAAGATCTTATGAACTTGTATAAGAAGATAATTAACCCTGAAGAGAAATTCTTAAAAGTTAAAACAACTCGCGCTAAATTTTCCAAGTCAATAACAGCATAAAAAGCCGAGATTGGCAGAGAGCATAGAAAGAATTATAGAAGCGACACACCAGATCGAAACCCAACATGAGAAAAAAACAAAAAAAATAGAAATTACTTTATCCACTCAGCAGTTTCACTCTGAGAGCTTAGGACACTCTCACCTTCACTCTCAGTGATGCAACCCCTAACCAATTCCTCTTCACCTAAAACCCTAAACCCTTCTCCCCACTCCAAACCCCAACCCAAATGGACCCCTCCCCATCTCACCCATTCCCCTCTCCCCAACCTCTTCAAACCCAAAGCCTCCAGCTCCGACAAGTAAGTTCTTGTGCTTATCTTTTTATATCTTATATGTTGTGTTTCTGGAAATGAAAAGTTGAACGTTATATCCAAAGAATGCTGAGGCATACTTGTGTTTCATTTAGTACGGAATGCTTACTAAGTTGTATGGTTGAGAAAGAAACCGTAAAGGATGTGTCTTTGGTCGCAAGAGACAGAGTGGCTGATGTTACAGTGGGAATATGTGTAATGCACATCTGTGAAGGAGCATGTATATAGTGACATGTATACATCTGTATCAAGGAGCATTTGTGGACACCGGAGGTGTATATGATATGCTATGTAACTTGAAATTTATATCTTTATTTCTTGAGGGGGCGAATCTACTAATTTCAGTAATGTGTAATAGTGGGGGTGCATTCATTGATACTTTCATGGTCTAACTAATCCAGAGTTGAAAGCTGGCTTATTTCAATTCAAAGTAGTTTGATGAGTATTAATGTCTTTCAGGTGGGGTTCCGATAAAAAATATTGACTGGTACTGGATCCGCCGTCACATAAAAGTTGGTATGCGTGTCATGGTTGAAATTCTGGCGAGTAGTGCTGCACTCCAATTTCTCTCTCTCTCTTTTGTTTTATTGACTCTGTATTCTCTTTCTTATGGGATGATGTTCTTACTATTGATCGGCTAGTGTTATATTTCTTGTGGGTATTATCTTACTAAATTTTTCTTGTGCAGGCATATTAAACGAGATCCTTATCGCTTTCGGTTTCCAATTGAACTGCGTTTTGTCTATCCTAATATAGACCACCTTATGTATGTAACTATGTATTCCTAGTTTTTTACACACACTTCATCTATATATCACCCATTCAATTCTCTTTGAGGATAATCCTATGGATAATATTCTGATCGAGTTTGTTTCTTCTTAATCTCAAAATTGCTTCCACACTTCCAGCTTTAACAGATTTGACTTTCCACCAATATTTCATCATGCTGAAGATACTAATCCAGATGAATTACAGGTATGTGCTTCTCCCTCACTAATGTTTCATTTTCTGTACCTTTTCCCTGGTACGCCCATCGTTAGTTCTTTATTGCAAACTATTGTTTTTGGGTGGGGGGGTTAATCCTTACATTTACTTGGTTTCCTAGCTTTCAGTCATTTCATTGCAGTTTTGTACTCTGTGAAAGCATGTAGCTCTTACCGTCTAATATAAGCACGTGTTTATGGTTTTGATATGCGCTGTTTCACTTCTCAGCGTGATTGTGGAAGACCTCCTGTGCCCAGGAAAGATCCAAAAAATAAGCCCGTAGAGGAACCTTTATTGTCAAATCACCCTTATGTTGATAAGGTGAATCTTTGAGATCTGAAGTATCTATATGCCGTAATTCATTCATGTCCATGAAATACTTTATTTCTGTTATGAGTGTAATTTCACTTGTCTTGTGATCACTATGATGCGTGACTTGCCTTGTTCGATTTATGCAGTTGTGGCAGATACTTGTTGCTGAACAGATGATTGTGGATGATGTGGAGGCTAATCCTGAAAAATATAAAGACAAAAAGCTATCAGAGTTAACTGATACTGAAGATTTGAATGAAGAAAACTGTTTTGAATATACGAAAGCCTATTATAAGAAAACCTTAGTACCAAAAGTGATTCTGGTGACCACTTGTCTTGTGGACATTGTATTGGGTCCTATGCCGTGGCACTTACTTTCTGTTGTCATATTTGTTTGCAGAAAACAAGCGTTAAAGAACTTGACCTGGAGGCTGCCTTTGCTGAGCGTCAGGTCAGCTGCTTACATTTATAATCTGAGTCGATAAATTTTCTAGTCACTTTTGTGGTTTTCAGTTTTTGTTTGCCTGGTTTGTTCTACGGTGGTTCATGTCAAGAATGGACGTTGCACCTCATTGATGAATCATGCTAGAAAATAAGGTCAAACATAATTTCAATTGATTTTTCTAGGCCAAAATCTTGACACATCATCAAATGTCTAATTTTTGAAACCGCTCCTTGAGAGAGTGGATAACTGACCTTGCAGAGTCTAATAGTCAGGATTGTTAAGACAGTTTCAGCTTTACTTTATACGGATTGTCCAAACGTGTAGTTTGATATCTGGCCTCAATCCAACCTGTTGTTGTGCAGTCTTACTTCATTTTCACCTCTTTATACCTAAAACACATGTCATTTGATCCAACTTGATATGAAAAGGCCACTCTGGTTGGTAAACAGCTCCTTAAATTTCTCATTAGCAGTGATGGTCTTGAAATGGTAAATAAAATAAGGAGTTTTTTTCTTTTTTGGTGGTAATATTTAGTTGGCCGAAGTTAAAAATGTTATCACCAGCAGCGGCGGATCCAGAAGTAAATGTCAGGTAAGGCAAGATTCAACTAAATTAGTACGATATTAAAAAAAATATTAAATTACAAATTTAGTACGAGACGGTAATTGTCCACGGCGCGATTTCATATTTTGAAAACGCTGCATTATAGCATCATTACCAATGCTATTGAATATATCTTTCTCAATGTAAACAAGCAAACTATCATTCATCCATTGATCTCCCATTCTATTACGAAGTGGATTCTTCACAATGTTCATAGCTGAGAATACTCTTTCCACTGAAGCTGTTGCAACCGGTAGAACTAAAGCCAAAGTTAGAAGCTTGTAGACTGATGCATGTGTTTTGTGCTTTCCTGTCTCCACCAATTTTTTTGCAAGACTACCAATTCCTTTCAATTGAGAAAATTCATTGTTGAATCGCATTTCGTTAGCATAAATATCAAGCTTGTCTTCAAGTGATAAGATATCTCTTTCAGAAAAATCTCTTGGATAGAATTTGGCAAGACGGAGTAACTTTTGCTTATCAAAAGCGGAGAATAAATTATCTGGACTTAAACTTGCAACACAAAGAAGAAGCTCAGAGTTTACCTCATTAAAACGATCATTCAAGTCTGAAAGTTGTCTATCAATCACAGTATAAAAGACCTCTACTCGATAATGATGAAGGTTTGTTATTTTTTCAGCTCTCCGTTGGGATTTCCCTTGAGCAACAAAGACATCATCCATATTGGGAATCTTGATACCATGCTTGCCACAAAAAGAATAAACCTTGTCAAGAAAATCATCCCATTCACATTCATCTTCCCTCATTTTTTGTAGTTTCTGCTTGCATGCCTTGACTAAATCCATAGCATTGACAATATCTTGATCATTCTTTTGTAATGCTTGTGATAAATCATTCGTGACTCCTAACACTTGCCTCATTAAAAACAGACAAAATATGAAGTCAAACGATTGCATTTGTGCTAGCAAAAGATTACATTCCCCTCTCTGATCAGGGTATGCTCCATCTTCAATAATCATTTCAATCACCTTAATTATGGAAGAAAACATAGAAATAATACTCAGTAAGGTGCCGTAATGTGAACCCCAACGTGTATCACCAGGACGCTTGAGAGTAGTTTCTTGATTCAACCCTCTTCCACTTAGAAGATCATCATTGTGAAGAGCTTCCATCACTTCATTTTGTTGTTGCTCTCGAAGAAGATCACGACGTTTACATGATGCTCCAACAATGTTAACCACTCTTGTTACTAAGAAAAAGAATGAAGCAACTAGAACATGATTTTTAGCTAAAGCAACAAGGGCAAGTTGAAGTTGATGTGCAAAACAATGAACATAAAATGCACAATCATTTTCTTTCAAGATAAGTGCCTTAAGACCATTGAACTCACCTTGCATATTACTAGCCCCATCATAGCCCTGTCCTCGAAGATTTGATATGCTCAACCCATTTCTGGAGAATAACTCGTCTATTGCAAGTTTTAAGGACCGTGCATCAGTGCTTTTAACATGTTGGATGCCAACAAACCTTTCAATGACTTGGCCTTTATTGTCTACATAGCGCAGAACAACTGCCATTTGCTCTTTTATTGAATGATCTCGTGCTTCATCAACCAAAATAGAGAATGGGGCATCACCCATATCAAACATGATTGCATTTAAAGTTTCAACTGCAGCTGCATTTATAATATCTTTCTGTATAACAGGTGATGTCAACTGTAGATTTCCAGGAGCATTTTCAAAGGCAACAGCCTTCACCCTGTCATTATGTTCAGCAAGAAATTCTAGAAGTTCAAGAAAGTTCCCTCTATTATTAGAGGATTCAGATTCATAATGACCACGAAAAGCAAGACCTTGCCGCAACAAGAAACGAACACAATCAATGGAAGCATTCAAGAGAGTGTAATAGTTATGCTTAGAGGATTCCACTTGACGACTAATTACTGACTCAAGATGCTGTTTTTGATCCATTAAAGCTTGGCAATTTAGTAAAGCTTGGTTGTGAACACTACCGAGACCTCCAACATGATCTTGAAGTCCTTTTTTATTCTTCCAATTAGAGAAACCTTTGCAAGTAAATGTATCACCGCCTCCTTGGTCACCATGATGTGGTTTAAAGAGATAACAACATAGACAAAACATAGCATCATTTTCTATGCTATACTCTAACCATTCAGGATGTTCATCAAACCAAGAAGGGACAAAACGTCGTTTTGTTCCACTTATTACCTTTTGGGGAAACTCATGGTTTCGAGGCTGACAAGGACCCTTAAGCAAATAACGTCGTCGAACTTGATCACGAATATTTGGATCATAATCCAAGATACGCTTTCGACGTGCAGGGTCTGAAGGAAGATCATCCAAAATTGCTTCAAGTTCATTTTTCTTTGAGCTTTCACTATCAACATTGTTCTTTGTAGAAGATGAAGTCTCCTCTGGTCTCGATATTTTTTTAAAATATCTCTTCATAGTTCATACTGTTATAAAACATATTGTCATTGAACAATAAAATACATATAAATGGACCTTGTTCTAATTTGATGAATATCAGTAGCATAAATGGATTGTAAACTAGAAGATGAAGAACTGACCTTCATAAATGGTTGTTTCACTTGTTTGGGGATTCTTGATAGAACAAAAAGAATGAGAAATGCTGAAATGGGAAATGGCCGGGGTCGTCTGGAAATGTCAAAAAGAAGGAGAAATGGGAAATGGGGTAGTGACAAAAAGAATCAGAAATGTGGGAAATGGGGTCATCTGGGAATGGCAAAAAGCATGACAAGCTTAAGCCTTTACATGTATACAATTATATAGGAATGATAGTGGATTAGTGGCAGATTGCTTTGTGAAACAATATCAATTATCTATATATATATTATACCTCAACATGTATATTAAACGTGAGTTTCCCCCACTCATTGCCTATCTGCGTCCCCCCTTCAGCCAACATATATATATATTAAGCTAAACAAAAAAAAATCCAGCCTAGGCAAGTGCCTAAGCTAGCCTATACGTGGATCCGCCACTGATCACCAGCCTGAAGAATAATAATAATTTTAGCTCTGATGTTAATATTTCCCATTGGTTTCCTTTCTCCTACAGCTTCGTAACACACTAAGAAGGAAAGAGAAGAGAGAGGAGAGGAATACATAGTTACCAAAATGAGGCGCAATATTGAGATGGACGAGTATGACTTCTTACATTGGCGTTGATCATTGGAGGAAAGAGAAGCTTTGATCAGGGATATAAGCTGGTAGTGCAAGAAGTTTTGTATGTTTTGATGCTATTATATAAGTTTTACATCCATTTTTCTACCATCTTTTAGGTTTATTAGTACTCCCCTGTCCCCGTTGTGGATATGAGTGTTATCCATGTTGAACCTCTGTTGAACTTGAATATTTTGATTTCATTTACCCACTGAACCTGCATAGTAAAACTGTCTGGTTTGTTCCTACAGCCGTAAAGCTCTTGATCTACCACTGGAAGAGCCAGGGAGGTATGTGGAAGACAGCTATTTTGGGAAGGATCAATATGACCCAGACAATGCTCTATACCGTTATGACTACTGAGGAGAACCAAAGAACTGAGAGAAGAGCAAGCAGGAACGGCTGACAGATGCTCACAACAAAGCTATTGTTGGAAAGAGTACCGTTTGTTATGAAATGTCATATGACGATTGCATCAAACAGCGGATGGAAAGAGAAGCCAAGGGAATAAAACCAAGAGAATATGACGAGGAAGATACAAACATAGATGATGATGATGAAGACGATGACGATGATGACTTTGATTTCAGCTTCTTGAATGAAACCGTTGATATGACCACGCAGCCCCATGTTAATGGGACAGAATCTCCTGGAATTTCTGATGAGGGCATGTTTGAGGATTAAATCTCTACTGGTACATGGCTGAGGTGAAACATTGCATCTTGTATCTGTATATTAAACTGACTAAGAGAGGTAGAGTTGCGGAGGGCAAATCCAATTTTTGTTGCTAGGACTAGGAGACAGCATATAGAGTTCCATTTCTTTTGAAGAATCTGGATTAGGTACTTCCTATAAATGATGTAGAGGAAACTAAAATAAAGGATTTGATTTGCATAGACGTGTATTATTTTTTGCCTTTTAGTACATCACATTTTAGTGTGTATTGCGTATTATCCCTCTAATTTAAATTTAAATCAAATAAAAAATAGATAAATAAGCAATTAGTATTAGTTATACAAAATACATATTTAATATATGTAAAGCACTGACTTTAGATGATCACATATTGCATCGAGCAATCATTTATCCATATTTTGAAACTTTGGAACCTGCGGATGGTCATCACCTCATCATGTAATGTAGAGTTGATAGCATCGTGTGCATGTTACAACTTGCATATATATATATATATATATATATATACACACACACACACTATATAGGGACAATTTTCAATAGAACATACTCACTTTACTGAGTGAACTGGAGCATAGATGCAGCTTAGTTTCCCTTCTGATGTCCCGGGGAAGATTGTGAAGAAGACTGTCCACATCAACACCTCTTGTTACTTGCCATTTGTATTTCTGGTATCGCCTTATTTGCTTCTTGAGCTCCCGAGGAAGGGAATGTATGGCCATCCACAGGTCTATCTCGTGCCCCTTCAATCTCATTTTCTCCATCTTTGCTGTTTTCGATTGCAAATATGTCTGTTCCACAACAAATGGCAGTCATTGTCAAGGGAATAAGAGGAGTTAAAATCGTGACGCGTAATGACTAAATAACTGAGAGCTCAGAATTCAAACTTCAGTGAGGACCAACCTGCATATTTCCAATAAGAAAAGCCAATAATATCAATCCAGAAAGCTAGTGAAACAAAAACTGAGAAGTAGACTTCCCACACAGGTACTTTTTTCGAGGTTTTGACCCAGAGAACTGCAGAATGTAAAATTGAAATGTAGCACAAGTTAATATCGAAAGGGTAGCTAGGTAAAGAAAACTGCAGGAACAAATTAAAACTCTACAAATATGTAGAAATTATAACTTTTAATTTCTTGATTTACAAATTAGAAATGTGTGTACACCTCAGGTTTCTCAGTCCCCACCAAAAGCAGTAAGAGATCTTTGTCATGAAATCTGTTGATTCGATGACACCAGATTCAAGAGCACTAAAGTATATTCCAAATTTACAATCTGTGGAATTTGGTCTCTTTGAAGAGCAGGAGTCATCCGAAGAGCAACAGTAAGCAGTAGCATGAGTTTTACAAGTTTTTCGCCAGCAAGATGCTTTTCTCTCTCTTTCGTTAGAACCAACAAGAAGAAGAAGCTTATTACGTTCATAGATCTCTCCATGAGCTCTTTAAGCAGAGCACAGACAAAGAATGAAGCTTCTTCTTCTTCTTATTGTAAATTTGTTGCTTTTGTGCTTGTAGACCAAAACAAGCCATGCCCTGTTTGTTTTGAAGCCATAGTTGTACCTGACCCACTTGTTTCTCCACATCTGCTCTCTCTTCATCAAGCTTCTCACCCATTTGCCCAATCGCTTCATCATTGGCTTCCTTCTATCTAGGTACCTTATTCTTGCCCTACTCTCTCATTCTAGCACCTCCAGATATGAAAGAGATCTCTGTTGAAGGATGTCGACATTATGTGTGCCTCTACAAACTAGGGTTTAGAGTTGTAATAGAAATGTGTTCTAGGTATTCAATTGTAATCCGATTCTATTACCTTTTGGGTACCTTGTAACTCCCTATTTAAAAGGCTCCTATTATCAATGATAACACACAATTCTATTCTCCTACAACACGTTATCAGCACGAGTTCTAATCCTATCTTCAGAAAAAGAAAAAAAACCTAAGAAGAAAAAAAAAACATTTTTCTTCTCTGCCGCCAACCCAAAACAAAAACAAAAAAACAAAAAAAATCTCTCTGGCCTCCTCCCCAGCGCCCCCGCGCCCAGACACCGCTGCAGCCGCAACCTCCCTGCCGCACAGCTGCTTCCTGCTGCACAGGCGCATTGCGTCCTACGACCTGTCGCACGCGTCCTGCCTCCAGCAGCCCAAGCCGCCTGCGCGCTGCTGCTGCTGCTGCCCTCTGCCGACCTGCGCCCCCGCGCATCCTGCAGCCAGCGCTGCTTCCGGCCAACCTGCTGCGGCCTACCTTCTGCTGCACCCATTCTCCCTGCAGCTGACTGCAAGCCCTTCTCCCTGCAAGCCCTCCTGCCCGCCTGCCTGTCTTGCGAAAGAAAGAGAACAAAAAAAAAACAGAAAACGAACAGAGGAAGAAGAGGAAGGAGTGGGCCCAGAAAAGAAAAAAAAAAGGAAGGGACCCGGCCGGCCCAAAAAGAAAAAGGAGAAAGAAAGAAGAAAAAAAAGGAAGAAAGAAAAGGAAAAAAAAGAGAGAAAAGCCCGAAGAACAGACGGCCCAGAAAGAAAAAAAAAACACGCCTGCTCCAACACGCGCGTGTCCTTAAGTTAAGAATCATCACGTAAGTTTTTGTGAATTAAAGTTGTTGTTTTCATGTATTTTACCTTCTTTTATTTTCAGTAAATATTGGAATATATGTTGCCAAATAGTGTTGAGTATTTAACAAACCGGAATTGTGGGGATTCACGCTTAACGAACTAAGAGTGTTCGTATGAACTAAGAGTGTTCATAATTAAACGAACTAAGAGTGTTCGTGTGAACTAAGAGCGTTCACAATGCTTGGACTAAGAGCGTCCGTAAGCATCAAATTGTGACCATATTCAAACATCATTGTTTGGTCTAATCCAAAAGAGATTCTTGGAAATTGATTTCTTGGTAGCATAGCTCTGAAATCTTATTGTTTTAGTTTTCGTGGAAGTTTAATTCTGAAACTAATATATCTTCTCTTCTTATTTTCAGGATGTCGAATGAACCTAGACTCGACTTTCCCATGCTTGACTCAACAGGCTCGGATTACCACAGTTGGGTAACCGATGTTGAGAATCATCTCACTTCCAAGGGAATATTACCCATAATCCAGGCACCTAACCCGGATCTTATGTTCAACCGAACATCTACAAAGCATGCTCAAGCAGTTATCTTGATGCGACGCCATATGGACAAGGCACTCAGATTGGAGTATATGTCGATCAAGGATGCAAGAGAGCTATGGGTAGCGCTAGAAGAGCGCTTTGGCAATGTCCAAGATTCCCTCCTCCCTGACTTGAAGGTTCAATGGAACAATCTACGCTTTGCTGACTTCAAGTCTGTTGCTGAATATAATTCAGAAGCTCTTCGCATACAGTCCATGTTGAGGTTTTGTGGACAACTTGTCACAGAGCAAGAGCTAATTGAGAAAACTCTCTCCACCTTCCCCGTTTCAGCCATTGTGGTATCAAAGCAATACCGTACTGAAGTCAATGCTGGACGGATCACGAGGTTTCATCAGCTTATCAATATTATATCAGTAGTTGAGAAACATGACAACATACTCGTGAGGAATTATAATTCAAGGCCCATTGGAACTAAGATCATTCATGAGGCGAATTATAATGCACCCAAATGAGGGCGCAAGGAGCGGTACCCTAAGAATAGGGGACATGAGGGACGTATGAGCCCATATAACCGCCCTAACCAGAAAGGAAACCGCAAGTTTGGTGTGGATACACGTGGTGGTAATGCCACACGTGGGAGAGGGGGTCGTGGTATCCCTAGCCGTAATGGTGGCTTAATGGGTCGTGGTGGTGGCACCAACCCTCCTAGGGAACGCCCGCAATGTGCACAACGTGCACCTCAATTAAAGGGAGGCAGCCGCAATGATGAGTGTCTTCGATGTGGATCAATTGAGCATTGGTTCAAGCAATGCAAGGCAAGTGAGGAACTAGCTGCAAGATACATGGCATATAGGGACCTGAGAGAGCAAGAAGTGTACCTTGCAGAAAAAGAAGAAGATGGTGGAGATGTCAATCTCACCATAGAGGACTTCAAAGCTGAAGATGAAGTGCATATGGATGCAACAGACTTTGATTAGATTAGTCCTTTTTATTTTTCCAAGAACTTTTGTAATGGCTATTTGCCTTAGTCAATAAATGACAATTGTCTTAACTCTTTCTTATGTGGCGGACCCAATAAAATGTGATGTCTAGGAAAATCATTGAGATTATTGGTACTTAAGAGAGCCTCGCTCCACCAACATCTCTCTCTACTTTCCTGGTCATATTTGATTGGAGTTACCAAATGGATAGAGTGACTACAATGTGTCTTACTTTGATTTTATTTTGGATTAGATTTTGGAAACTTTGATGTAATCATTGGCTATTAATAAAGTGTCAATTCTTTACTTAATGTCTTGGACATACCTTAATTCGAACTTTATTATAAGAGCCAATGGTTTTCATGTGGAAACACATTATGAGAATGGACAGAGTTCCTTTGCATCACTCTAATGACTACGGACGTGAACGAGTATTAGAGAAACTTATGTGTCGCTCTAGTGGGTTGTATGCAACCACTATTTGAGTTATTGAATCCAACTATGTCATGAGAGACGACTTATGGGATTTTGGCACATATAGGCTTTGACATGATGATCCGTGTATTAAAGACTTTACACGGACATCCATTTTCAGAACGAAGAAAAGTAAGAACCAAGAATTGGTTCGAGGAGCTGCACATGTGCCTCATGGCGCCATGATTGTGCAAAGACAGGCCATACATGGCCAGTGCCGCCTACCCCCTGCGGCAAATACATGGCATTGACGCCATAAACTCCTCTCTCTACTTCTCAAGTCTGTTGTGACACTATGGCTTCACCAAAACCTTTATTGGTTGATTATAAAGCCCATGTTTCGTTCTGTAAAGCCTGTTATTTAGGATTGAGACCATCCTATGCAAAGGAGATTGAGGAAATAATTCCATTCTCACAAAGAATCTAAGGGAATTCTATGGATTTGATCAACCAACTTGCGGACCATATAAATGTTTTATGGTGTTGGTTGATACGCAAACACGCTGGTCACGTGTTGTGCCATTATCCACTCTTAATGCTGCTTATACTACACTCCTAGCACATAACATATGGCTACGGGCTCACTACCCAGATCATCCCATTCAGTCAATTTGACTTGATAATGCTAGAGAGTTTACATCGACAGTTTTCGATGACTATTGCATATCATTGGGTATTGATATCAAGTATCATATTCCCATGTACCCACTCAATTGGTCTCGCGGAAAAGCCACCATTAAACGACTATAATGGTAGCCCGGACATTGGTAATGCGCACCAATATTTCCGCTTGGGTTATGCAATAACGCATGCAGCTATACTAATTCGTCTACGACTCATAGCAGCCACTCAACTTTTATTTGCATTACTGCTAGTGACTGGGTTCGAGTTTAATATCTCGTATTTATGCATATTTGAGTGTGCGGTTCATGTGCCAATTGCGTCGCCACAGCGCATCAACATGAGTCATTGCAACGAATGCATATATATATATATATATATATATATTTGTTGGACATGAGTCTCCAACTATAAGTCCGTTATGTAGAACCCTTGACAGGCGATCTCTATTTCGCTGGATTTGCGAATTGTCACTTTGATGAGACAGTCTTCCAGTCGTTAGGGGGAGATTAGAACGTCAATGTTCAACAGAAACGACAAGAATTGTCATGGTCTGTCCCCATTATGTCTCATCTTGATCCCCTAAAAGTGACGAGATCACATATACCTGCTGCAAACATGCCTGCAAGGATTAATGTCCCCACAAGAGGACATGGTGCCACCCAGAGAAGATGGGTACTGCACCACTACCATGGATGGTAGTATGGTGACCCCACAAAGGTGGCATAATGGCGTCATAGGCCATGAGTTCCGCTAGAGAGAGTAGGAGACCCATAGGTTCGATGGATTCTCGCCCTAAGAAGAGAACGAGTTTGGCACAACTTGATCCATTGATCATTGATACTCATAATCCGTCTCATGAGAATATTTTGGATTGTGGTTATGTCCAAGAGACATCGTTGGGGGACGCCTCAATGTTAGAACCAATTCATGAAAATATAGAGATCTCTACGAACTACACTAGTGTACATGAGGACGTGGAATTATTGAGACCAATGACATCGAACCTTACTCCGTTGAAGAATGCCAACGTAGAGAAAATTGGCCTAAATGGAAAGATGCGATACAGGTTGAATTGGATTCACTAACGAAGAGGAAGGATTTCGTGCCTGAGATGCCAACACCTCCTAACATAAAACCTCTTGACATTAATAGGTCTTCGTTAGATAGCGTGATGAGAAAAAGAGATGGCAATCTCACCTTATGGCGCAAGGTTTCTCACAACGCCCTGGAATCGACTACGAGAAGACATATTCTCTCGTAATGGATGTCATTGCACTCCACTACCTTGTCAGTTTGGTAGTTTCCAAATAACTGAACATGCAGCTTACGAATGTGGTCACTACGTATCTCTATGGGGATCTAGATACGGAATATAATGAAGGTTCTTGTGGACTTTATTTACCCAAGTCAAGTGGCTCTAGACCACGGAGCGCATTTGCAACGAGGTTGAAATGCTCACTAAAATGACTACTTGATTGGGAAGGGATATGATGAACTATGCCCACACGTTTCCATGACAAGTTCCGGATTTGCAATGGTCGTGATTTATGTTGATAAACATAATTGGAACCCTTGAGAATTAAGGGAAACCGCTGAACACCTGAAATCCGAGTTTGAGAGGAATGACCTTGGGAGAACACGGTTTTGTCTAAATTCAGAACTTGTATACCGTGTCAAGAGACATTTTTGATAAAGTCAAAGATGCACCATGGTCGTCCGTAGTCTTGGCCCTAAAAGGGATCCGTTTCGTCCCAGGGATGATGACGAAGACGTATTAATAGCAGAAGTGCTTACTTATGTACAATATGCGCATTATTATACTTAGCACAATACAAGACCGGACACCTCAATTATTATGAACTTGTTGGCTAGATATAGCCCCGCGCCAACGCAACACCATTAGATTGGTATAAAGACAATTTTTCGATATTTGAGAGGTACGATTGATATGGGCTTGTTCTATCTCTACAGAGAAAAGAGATGACGGAAGTGTGGGGTCAGACCCCACAAGGCAAAATGCCACCTTCCGTGCTCCTCCTCCCCTCCATCGAAATGACAACAAGCATTTCTAAATATTGAAATGAACCAAATCCGATCAGAGGATAATGTAGCGGACTTATTTACTAAGTCGTTACCAAAATCTAGGGGTGGGCACATGTCGGGTCGGGTCGGGTTAGGGCCCAAACCGTTTCCAACCCGGATCCTTCGGTTGGGCCAAAACTCAAACCGCCACCGATTTTTTTTTTTGTGGGCCGGTTTTTCGGTTGACCCGGATTTTCGGGTTGGGTCGGTTCGGTTATGGACTTTTTAAATACTAGCCCAGTTTTCAGAGTTTACAAATTTTCTAAGGCCCAATATTGAAGTTTTCCATATTTTTCAACATGTTTAAGTGACTACAACTTTCAATGGCCCATTTTCTGGAGAAGAAAAATGAGCATCAAAGTTCTATTTCTAACACAAACATGTCACTGATCAAAATCATCAAATGATCAATATATGATCTATCAACCTAATAGTTTACCAACTCACAAAAACCAAAAAGCAAGCATAATACTAATCTAGAACCAGAAGCAAGCAACTAAGGCAACCAAGCAATACAAATCCAAAACAGTTCCGAACCACTTAAGTTTACAGACCAATTAAAATTCAAGAGTTCCAAACATTCAAACAAGAAGAAGAAAGTTCCAGAGTTGACAAGAAATAAAAAATGTTAAGAACATAAGCAACAAGTGGATTTGTCCTGTTCATTCTTCAGCTTGGCTTCTTGCCTTCTTCCCCAGTTCCCTTCCATCAACCATAATCTGTAAATGAAGTATATTATCAACTGTAAGAGATAGGCAGAGCTGCAGTAATAATCTAACAATAAACTAATCTAATTAACTTTGTATTTTGTACCAAGCACTCAACCACATCTGCAGAATCACTCGTCAATATCCGAAAGATTGGTAATTCCAACATCTAGCAAAACAATCATGAAAACAATGTTAGATAAAAAACTAACAGATTTGAGCAAAAGTGAAAAGTTTAAAGATTTGAACAAAAGTTAACACTTAAAAGAAGGAAATTTCTTTTCATTGAAAACTTAGAACAAAAGTTTACCTTGCTCGAGTTTCTCCAATTCACAGTAGACCTCAAGTTCAGTTTTGGTTGGCTCTTTGAATAGAGACTTTCCGGCAGCCTTCAACCAATCCGAGCAACACACGAGGCATTCAACCATTTTAGGAGTCAAGCTGGCCCTAAAAGGATCCACCACTCGGCTACCAAGGCTAAAAGCACTCTCTGAAGCCACTGTGGATGCAGGGACAGCAAACACATCTCGTGCAATTTGAGACAAGATTGGATATCGAGGAGCATTTTCTTTCCACCACTCTAAGATCTGGAACTTAGGATTAGAAGGGTCTTCAGCAGCCTCTAAAAGATACTTATCAACCTCATTTTTAATCTCCACCACATCTTTCTCTTGCCTCAACATCATAAATTCATGGATATTGGCTGCGTGGCTATCGTCCTCACCTTGAGCAGAACTGCTGGAATCAACTTTAGGTAGTGTGATATCCATACTTGCTTGTGCAGCCTCGGGATCAGAATTTGCATACTCATTAAAGAGTTGCAGAAACATGGATTTCACTTCATCAACCATCTCAGCCACCAAAGTTTTGTCTTGCTGCAGCTTTGGAAAAAAGTACTCCAGATACAACATCTTATATCTAGGATCCAACACAACCGCAATCAATAAGATCTTGTTCATGTTTTCTAACTTTTTCCAGTATTTGTCGAATTTTCGCTTCATTGATGCTCCTATGCTCACCATTAGAGGATCGTCACTTTTCACACACTTGTCTAACTCAGCAACAATTGTACACATCCATAACAGAGGCTGATTTGCAGTCACACACTTAGTACCACTGAATTGAAGAGTAGCATCATAGAATATTTTCAGAAACTTCACTAATCGAGCTGCTTTCTCCCAATCTGCACTATTCGGAGGCCCCTCCCTTTTTTTCCCACCAACCCTTTCTTGGAAGTAACTCTCAAACTGAGAATCTTCATCTTCCATTCTCATAAACGCTTTCTTAAACTTCACAGCAATGTCTAGCATGAAATAGGTAGAATTCCACCTAGTGCAGACATCCAATGGCACGATCCCACCCTTGCTCTCGATCTTTTCTTGAGCAGCACACTTCCGAAACCTTTCTAACCTAGCAGGTGAAGACCTTATATACTTAACACAGTTCCTAATCCCATCAATACTTGAATCCAACTCCTCCATGCCATCCTTAACAATTAAATTTAGGATGTGGCAGCAACATCTCATGTGCAAAAATGCACCATCTAACACCAACTCCCTCCAATTCCCTATTTTCTCCCTCATGTAATCAAGTGCCACTTGATTTGGAGAAGCATTGTCAACAACAATTGTAAACACTTTCTCTATTCCCCAACCTATAAGACATGACTCAACAAGTTTCCCAATAGTTTTACCCTTGTGATTAGGAATTACAACAAAGCTTAGGATTCTCTTATGGAGAGTCCATTGGTCATCAATGAAATGAGCAGTTAAGACCATGTAATTAACATTTTGGATCGAAGTCCATGTGTCGGTGGTGAGGGAAACTCGCTGTCCATAAGTGGCCAAGATATTTTTAAGAGCAGTTTTTTCATTTTGATACAAATCCCATATATCCCTAGCAATGGTTCTACGAGAAGGCAAATGAAACTTAGGTACTGTTACCCGCATGAATTCCTTAAAACCCTCCCCCTCAACATGACTAAACGGCAATTCATCTCTAATAATCATCTTAGCAAGCAAAAGTCTAGACCTATCCGGATCATACTGAACAGCCACAACATTACCCCCATTTTCAATGCTATCAAAAGTCAAGTACCTCTGTTTCTTGGCAGGTATGTACAACGGACACTTCTTGCACTGATAAAGCAGATGAGTTTTCATGCTTGATGTCCCATTAGACTTGGAGTGGCAGGCATAAGTCTGTGGGCAATAGTTGCACTTCGCTCGGGGTTTGGCCATTGGAGTCCCATCTGAATTCTTCATCTTCGTGAAGTGCTCCCAAGCCACGGACTTGTTCTTCCTCTTCGATGTTGATTCCAGTCCAGGAGCATCGGTATCAGCAGTACAGTTAGTGGGTTGACCTGAGACAAGGGCAGCAGGACCAGGTGGAACTGAAACAATCATAGCAGCAGCAGTAGGGCTTATTTCAGAAGCAGGGAATGAGGGAACTGAAGTCCCTATGCTTGATGCAGCCTCTACGCTTGTGGGAGTAGGCGTCACAGTGTTTGAATTCCCTTCCATCATCTGAACAACAACACAATTTACTGAATTTAGAACGGACACAAGCTATAACACAATTTATCAATACTGTGAAATGAATAGAAACAAAGCTCCCAAGCAACCAATTTTGATATATATATATATATATATATATATATATATGTATGCACTGTGAAATGAATCGAAACAAAGCTCATCAGTAACAATACAAGCTATAAATCAAAACCCAGTATAAAGTATAAAGTATAAACTGTGAACCCAAGATCGAAGAGATTTATTTTCTGAAAACTCACCAAAGAAATGAAGAAATCAATCTGCGAGAGAGAGAGACTGTGAGAGAGCGAGACTGCGAGAGAGCGAGCTAATGTGGAGAGTTTTCGTCTGGTCTGGAGAGTAGAGAGAGGCTGAGAGCCTCAGAGCCCGAGCGGCTGTGTGGAGAGATCCAGATGCAAATGAGAGCTAGGGCTCCCTCTTTTCAGTTTTATATGGCCATAGGGATTCTCTGAGGTAAGGTATATCATAAGGATATATGGACGAATAGGAAATAAACAACTAATAAAAATAAATAAATATATATATTAATTAAATTCGGTCGGGTCGGTTTTTGTTCGGTCGGTCTCAGACCCGACACCGAACCCGCACCGCATCAATTCGGATCGGCTCGGTCCTTTGAATTTTTCCGCTGTTTTTAATCGGGTCGGTTAACCGGCCCGTTTCTTCGGCTCGGGTCGGGCGGTTTCTCTCCCATTTTCGGTTTTGTGCCCAGCGCTACCAAAATCCACTTTCGAGAAACATGTGAAGAACATCGGATTGAGAAAGTTATCCGAACTCCCATGATTGTAGCAATCAGGGGGAGATATTGACATCAGGGGGAGGCATGATGTCTACATGTTCGATCTCGAAGAGTGAAGGACGTGTTGTGCTCTTTTTGTCCTTCGACCAGGGTTATTTTTGTCCCACAGAGTTTTTGTTACCTGGCAAGGTTTTTAACGAGGCAACAATCAAAGCGTCATCACCAAGTTTGAGCGGCACAAGGGGGAGTGTTGAAGGATGTCGACATTATGTGTGCCTCTACAAACTAGGGTTTAGAGTTGTAATAGGAATGTGTTCTAGGTATTCAATTGTAATCCGATTCTATTACCTTTTGGGTACCTTGTAACTCCCTATTTAAAGGGCTCCTATTATCAATGATAACACACAATTCTATTCTCCTACAACAATCTCATATATGTTTGGTAGACCATAGACATTAGAAGGTATATTTATTATGGAAAATAGGATAGTTCATATGGGTAACTGTGCGAACGAAAAATATCAGCAGCAACTTGACTGACTCACGGACGTCAGTGTGAATTATTCACACACACTACTAGCAAAACAACAATTACCCACGGATTTTAATCTGTGGGTAATAAGACTATCTCACACGGATTTCAGTGTGTGATAGATTTTACACACAGTACACGCACAGATTGGTGTTACCGTGCGGTTTGGAGGGGGGGTAATGCTCATCTCACACGGATTATGTTGTCCGTGTGAAATACTAACGTGGGCCCCACTATAATTCCATAAATCTAAATTACCGGAATGGAACACAATCCGTGTGAACAACTCTATTTCACACGGATTTCTGTGGCAAATGTGTAAATTGTATTTCACACGGATATCTGTGTCAAATGTATTTCACACAGATTTCTGTGTCAAAACCTATAACCTTATTGACACGGATGTCTGTGTGAAATCCCTATACTCTAACTCACACTGATTTCAGTGTGTAATAGTGATAGCATTTAAAAAAAAAAAATCTGCTAATTAATTGTATAAATTGAACATAATAATACTTTTATTTCTCTACAATAAACATACTTCAAACATCCACAATGAAGTGCTTAACATTAAAGAAGCAAAGAAATTGTACAAGACTAGGAATGACAACCCGCGCGATGCCGCGGGAAAGCATTTCTGCATTATGTTCGCTAAATTTCATATGTTTTTTAAGTGTGTGACTTGCAAAAATAACTAAGATGTGATAACTAAATTTCATACTGACAATATGATCTTTGCTACTACCACTAACAGCTCTTCTTCAATTTTTCTGGCCTTCCATCTGCTACTGCTTGTAAATCTTCCTTTCTCATCCTATGGTATATGACTGTTATTCTCACCGAGGTCTATGGCTCTGTTTAACTGTAACCTAAAAAGGAACACGGTTAGCATCTTCCTTATTGCAACCAAACTAATGCAGCGGCATTCTTTCAATTTCTAAGCAACCATTTATAAATCGAGCATATAAAATTCAATGCAGATAACCTGCATACTCAGCACTTTACATATAATAACAGTAAAAAATATATATATATATATATATATATATATATATCCAAATCCCTGCCCCTTGTAACTCAGTTCAGCAGAAGCAAGAGGCAACGAAGTGAAAATTGAGATTGACAATAAATAGGAGTGAATAGTGTTTCAGAGAAACTGAAGAGTGAATTGGTGAGTCTTCTTCTCATATTGAGGGGGTTTATATAGGGTTACAAAGTAGTGTAAATTTGCCCTACATACATTAGTATATTTGCTACACAATTTCTCTACCTCTCAATGTGCATTCCATACAAACCACACATTCTCCACTTCTTAAGTGCATACTCCATGATATAGACATTTTACATATTTACTACAACACTCCCCCTTGGATATATCATGTCAGTAGTATTGTCTTGGAGGTGCGCTTCTAATTTGCCTCGTTAAAAACCTTGCCAAGTAATAAAACCCTGTGGGAAAAACAACCTTGGTCGAAGGAGAAAAAGAGCACAACGCGCGTTGAGTGTGGAGTTTGTTTCTGGATAACATGGTGCTTCTCTTGTTGCCTCATTAAAAACCTTGCCGAGTAACAAAAACCCAGTGGGATAAAAATAACCTCGGTTGAAAGGGAAAAAGAGCACAACACACCCTTCACGCTTTTGAGACGAACATGTAGACATCTCCCCCTGATGTCTGTGCCTCCCCCTGATGACAACGATCATGGGAGTTCAGATAATTTCCGCAAGCCAATTCTTGCCACATGTTTCTCGAACGTGGATTTGGGCAATGACTTAGTGAACAAGTCTGCCACATTGTCCTCAGATCGAACCTGGTTCACCTTGATCTTGAGGAGCTTCTGTTGTTGCTGATTGTAGAAGAATTTGGGCGATATGTGCTTGGTGTTGTCGCCTTTGATGTAACCTTGCTTCATTTGTTCAATGCAAGCAGCATTATCTTCATAAATGCTCGTTGGCTCATCTGTGGTAGACTTCAAACCACAATTGCTTCGAACATGCGTAACTATGGATCGAAGCCATATACATTCACGAACTGCTTCGTGAAGAGCAATAATCTCTGCATGATTTGAAGAGGTAGCGACTAGGGTCTGCTTTGTAGACCTCCAAGATATCGCGGTTTTTCCCATGGTGAAAACATAACCAGTTTGGGAGCGACCTTTGTGTGGGTCTGAGAGGTACCCAGCATCAGCAAAACCTTCCAAAACACTTATATCGTTTTGGGATGGGGAGAGGGAACGCAATCCACCATGTGTGGCGTTCCTGACACTTGATGGGTCCGAATCCATCTTCTTTCTGTAGGGATAGAACAAGCCCATATCGATCGTACTACTTAGGTATCGAAAGATATCTTTAACACCAGTCCAATGGCGTCGTGTTGGCGCAGAGCTATATCTAGCTAGCAAGTTCACAGCGAATGAGATGTCTGGTCTCGTGCATTGTGCTAAGTACAATAATGCACCTATTGCACTTAGGTAGGGCACTTCTGCCTCTAGCACTTCTTCATCGTCATCTTTTGGACGAAATGGATCCTTCTTTGGATCAAGACTACGAACGACCATTGGGGTGCTTGAAGGCTTAATTTTGTCAGTGTTGAAACGCCTAAGCATCTTTTGGGTATAAGCTGATTGATGAATCAGGATACCATCTCTACGGTGCTCAAGTTCTAAACCGAGGCAAAACCGTGTTTTCCCAAGATCTTTCATCTCAAACTCGGATTTCAAGTGTTCAGCGGTTTCCCTTAACTCTTTAAGGGTGCCAATTATGTTCATGTCATCGACATAAACCGCTACTATTGAAAATCCGGAACTTGTCCTTTTTATGAACACACATGGGCATAGTTCGTTATTGACATATCCCTTACCAATCAAGTAGTCACTTAGACGGTTATACCACATCCGTCCGGATTGTTTTAATCCATATAGTGAGCGTTTCAATCTAATTGCAAACGCGCTCCGTGGATTAGAGCCACTTGATTTGGGTAGTTGAATTCCATCTGGAATATTCATGTATATCTCCGTATCTAGATCCCCATATAGATATGCAGTAACCACATCCATAAGCTGCATGTTCAGTTTTTCGGAAACTACCAAACTGACAAGGTAGCGGAACGTAATAACGTCCATTACGGGAGAGTAGGTCTCCTCGTAGTCGATTCCAGGGCGTTGTGAGAAGCCTTGCGCCACGAGACGAGCTTTGTATCTTACAATCTCGTTTTTCTCATTACGCTTTCTAACGAATACCCATTTGTGACCAACTGGTTTGGTGTTGGGTGGTATTGGTACAATTTTGCCAAATACCTTTCTTTTCGTTAGAGAATCAAGTTCTGCCTGGATCGCATCTTTCCATTTTGGCCAATCAGCTCTACGTTGACATTCATCAACGGAGCGTGGTTCGATGTCATCGGTCTCAATAATCTCACGCGCCACTGAATACGCGAATACATCATCAATGATGATGGAGTTTCTTTCCCACGTCCCATGTACACTAGTGTAATTTACAGAGATCTCTATGTTCTCATGGATAGGTTCTGACACTGAGGCGTCCCCCAATGATGTCTCTTGGACATAACCATAATCCGGAACATTCTCATGGGACGGATTTTGAGTATCGATGATCAAAGGATTTATTTGTGCCTCATTCGCTCTTTTTCTAGGGCGAGTATCCTTCGAACCAATCGGTCTACCGCGCTTCCTTGCGGGACCTGCAGCCATAGATGCCACATTATTGCCATGTTGAGCAATGGTGCCATCTCCTGGCGTTATAGGAGTGGCGTTATGTCCATTATTCGGGACATCAATCCTTGCAGGCACGTTTGCAGCAGGTATGTGTGATCTCGTCACTTTAGCAATATCAGAAAACGCATCAGGCAGAGTGTCTGCTACGTTCTGGAGCTCGATTATTCTTCGCACTTCAAGTTCGGACTGTGCGGTATGGGGATCGAGATGAGACATAGTGGGGACAGACCACGACAATTCCTGTCGTTCCTGTTGAACATTTGTGTTCTTATCTCCCCCTAATGATGGGAAGACTGTCTCATCAAAGTGACAATCCGCAAATCTAGCGGTAAAGAGATCGCCTGTCAAGGGTTCAAGATAGCGGACGATAGTTGGAGATTCATATCCAACATAAATGCTCATTCGTCGTTGTGGACCCATCTTAGTACGCTGTGGCGGCGTAATAGGCACATAAATAGTACACCCAAAAATGCGTAAGTGCGAGATATTAGGCTCGTACCCAGTCACTAGCTGTAACGCAGAGTAAGATTGGGTTGCAGTGGGTCGTAGACGAATTAGCGTCGCTGCATGTAATATTGCATATCCCCAAGCAGAAACAGGAAGATTAGTGTGCATTACCAATGTCCGTGCTATCATTTGTAGTCGTTTGATAGCAGCTTCTGCGAGACCATTTTGGGTATGAACATGGGGAACTGGATGTTCTACATCAATCCCCAGTGACATGCAATAGTCATCGAATGTTTTCGATGTAAACTCCCCAGCATTATCAAGTCGAATTGACTTAATTGGATGGTCAGGGTAGTGAGCCCGTAGACGGATAATCTGGGCGAGGAGTTTAGCATAAGCAGCATTTCGAGTGGACAACAGCGCGACATGTGACCAGCGTGTCGACGCATCAACCAATACCATAAAGTATTTGAAAGGTCCGCATGATGGTTGAATTGGTCCACAGATATCCCCTTGGATTCTCTGTAAGAACGGAATGAGTATTTTAGGATCCTTTGCGTAGGATGGTCTCGGTCCTAATTTCCCGAAGGAACAGGCTTTGCAAAATGAGCGAGGGGCCTTAGAAGCAACCAATGAGGATTTTGGTTGGGCCTGAGCGTCTGTAGCGCTATTAG
This sequence comes from Rosa chinensis, assembly GCF_002994745.2. Classification (NCBI taxonomy): domain Eukaryota; kingdom Viridiplantae; phylum Streptophyta; class Magnoliopsida; order Rosales; family Rosaceae; genus Rosa; species Rosa chinensis. The sequence goes on along the minus strand of NC_037088.1, from coordinate 66,045,398 downwards.
AAGCAAAATGTGTGACTACATCTCCTTCTATGGCATTGTAGCCATTTGGAGGAACAATCATGGCGTTATGCTCATGGTTGGTGTCATCACATGGGACTTGGCCAGCCTTATGGCGCCCCAAGACGGCTGCAGCACCAGATGCTGCAATTGTTGCGGTCTTGTTAAGTCCAGGAATCAATTCTCGATTCTTGCTTCTTCTCACTCTGAAGAATGGATGTCCGTGTGAAGTCTTTAGTATACGGAGCATCATATCACGACCAGGGTGCCCTAGTCGGTCATGCCAAAGCCAATATGTGTCAGAATCCAAGAGATCTTCTCTTATGACATTATTGGATTCAATTGGTCGAATTGTAGTGACATAAAGTCCACTAGATTGACACATAAGTTTCTCTAAGATGCGCTTTCGTCCGCAATCATTAGAGGTAATGCAAAGGAACTCTTTTCCGTTCTCAGTATGCGTTTCCGCATGGAATCCGTTGGCTCTTAAATCTTTAAAGCTCAATAAGGTTCGATTTGCCTTAGGAGCATAGAGAGCTTCAGTGACTTTAATCAAGGTGCCATTTGGCAATAGGAATTGGGCCATTCCATGTCCTTGAACTAAACCTGATGGCCCAGCCATCGTAGTCATAGTGGAATATGTAGGCAACATCTCCAAGAATAACTGCCTATGCCGTAGAATGGTGTGCGTAGTCGCACTATCTGCGAGACATTGTAGTTCATCCATTCCTTAAGAGAAAAGCTCGTAATTAAAAAGGAGTCATAAAGGAAAGAACTCAACTTTTATTAATAAGCCAAACGGAATTACATCATCATTTATTTCATCAAAGAAAGCGTAATCCAATAAACTTAGTTAATGCAGAGCAATGGTAGTTGTCTAACTTCTTTCGGTAATTCCAATGCAAAGGTGACCAGGTGAGTAGAGAGATGTTGGTGGAGCAAAGGCTCGCTTAAGTACCAATTATCTCAAAACCTTCCTAGACATCACAATTACATTGAGTACGCCTACTTTTGAAGAAAGATTAATCCCATTGGCATCTACTATAGGATAATGTGGCGATTGCCTACATCTCTTGGAAAATGAAAAGACTTAATCAAAATCGCCAGTTTCTGGGTTTTGATTTTTGTCGTCTTCCACCCTTAGATCGAGATTGCCATCTTGATCTTCTTGTTCCATGTAATTTGCCTCCCTTGCTTCACGATACATTTTGTACGCGTTTGCAACATTCTGGGATGCTTTACATGCCCTTGCCCAATGTCCAGGTAGTCCACATCGGAGACAAGCATCATTATGGTCAGGTTCCCTTGATCGAGGTGCTTTAGGAGCACTTTGAAAACGGTTGTTTCCATTGGTGGTGTTACCACCATAACCGGAGGCTTGGCCTCGCTCTCTCTTCACACGTTTACCTCCACGGTTCCGTGCACGCCTATCTTGGCGGTTTCCTTCCTCTTTAGGGCGAGAATATGGACCTGAACGTCCATAATTATCCCTTCTTTTAGGGTTTCGCTCCTTGCGTCCTCCCTTGGAGGTGCGACTATAATTAGACTCCGGAATTGACTTGGTTCCCACGGGTCTAGAGTTATAGTTCTTCACAAGTATGTTGTCGTGCTTTTCAGCTACGTTCATGACACCAATTAGCTCATGAAATCTTGTGATGCGTCTAGCATTGATATCAATTCGATAGTTTTTAGCTATCATTAATGCAGAGACAGGGAAGGTAGAGAGAGTTTTCTCGATCAACATCGTATCAGTGATTTGATGTCCACAGAATTCCATCATAGACTTGATACGAAGTGCTTCCGAATTGTAGTCAAGAACTGTCTTGAAATCACAGAAGCGGAGGCTTTGCCATCTCTCTTCTAAGTCGGGAAGCAGGGAATCACGGACGTTGCCAAAACGCTGCTCGAGTTCTACCCATAGCTTTCTTGGGTCTTCCTCATTGAGGTACTCATTTTGGAGCGCGTCATTCATGTGCCTTGTCATGAGAATGATGGCTTTTGCTTCATTAGCCTCTCTCTTTGCTCTTTTTGCTTCAAAAGCAAGAGCTTGTTGAGGAGTAAGCACGTCCTGACTCGGCTCTTGGATCGTACTCAGGATCCCATCAGCCTTAAGATGCTGGCGCATATCACGGATCCACCTGTGGTATCCTGCGCCTGTTGTCCCTAGTGGGTTGAAGCTCAACTTGTTCAGGTTACTCATCCTGAAGAACAACAAGAAAATAGGGTTAGTTTCGGAGCGAAAAAGGCTACCACGAAAAACTATAAACTTTCTGAGCGTAATCGCTTTCAAGAAATTAGGGATTTTCTGAGCGTAGTCGCTTCCAAGAAAATCTTGATTCCAAGAGGGGTTTTGGATTAAATCGAAACAATGATGTATGTGGTCGATTGTTTTCTTCTCAACAAACTCTAAGTTTGGAGGACTCTACAAGCTCCAAGCTTGGAGTGAGCACGAACCCCCACAGTTCGGCCTTTTTGGTCTCCCCTATGAAGAAGAAAGGGGGGTAGAATAAGGGATGTTGGAAGTCCCCGTGAAAAGAAGAGAAAAGTAATAAAAACTTCAAAAACGGGAACTTTTAGAAAAGTTTACCTTACGAATTGACCGGAAAAAGTGTCCGGAAAGTCGCCGGAAAAGTGTCGGAAGTCGCCGGAAAAGTGTACGAAAAGTCGCCGGAAAAGTGTACGAAAAGTCGCCGGAAAAGTTGCCGGAAAAGTGGCCGGAAAAGTTGCCGGAAAAGTGGCCGGAAAAGTTGCCGGAAAAGTGGCCGGAAAATGGCTCGGCAGATCTGCCGGCAGGTGCTCGGCAGGTGCTCGGCAGGCTGTCGGCAGGTGCTCGGCAGGGGGGCTCGGCAGCTGTCGGCAGGTGCTCGGCAGGAGGGCTCGGCAGCTGTCGGCAGGTGCTCGGCAGGGGGTCTGCAGGGCTCTCGGCAGCTGCTCGGCAGGTCTCGGCAGGTGGTGTGCAGGGGTCTCGGCAGGTGCTCGGCAGGTCTCGGCAGGTGGTGTGTAGGGGCCTCGGCAGCTGCTCGGCAGGTGATGTGCAGGGCTCTCGGCAGGTGCTCGGCAGGTCTCGGCAGGTGGTGTGCATGGGCCTCGGCAGCTGCTCGGCAGCGGTTCGGCAGCGGTTCAGGAATTCCAGAGGCCGGTTCAGGCTGTTTTTGGCCGGTTTTGGAGGTTCTGAGCTTCTGGGATCAAGGGCTTTGATATGTGATAGGATTTGGGGTTTCTTGTAAGGTTGGTAAAATGACCTAGTTCGGATCAAGAACTTTCACTACTCTAATCGATTTCGATTCTAATTCTAGAGCGATTTCGTGCTGATAACGTGTTTCAGAGAAACTGAAGAGTGAATTGGTGAGTCTTCTTCTCATATTGAGGGGGTTTATATAGGGTTACAAAGTAGTGTAAATTTGCCCTACATACATTAGTATATTTGCTACACAATTTCTCTACCTCTCAATGTGCATTCCATACAAACCACACATTCTCCACTTCTTAAGTGCATACTCCATGATATAGACATTTTACATATTTACTACAACAAATAGCAATTTGATACAGAGCATCAACTAAAAGGAAGAGATAATCAAGTACACATCATACATCAAAACCAATGTAAATGAGATGAGCATGTATAATATAATGTAAAGCAAAAGGTAAAGACTTTGTTCCGAAAACAGATTTGAAAGGAATTGATGAATAAATATGCCAACACTGAAAATGAAAATCGATTCTGTTTCAGGCCATCATCTTTACAATCAGATAAACATGAAAAGAAAAGAAAAATAGATCAATTTCCATTGAAAGTCATCATACGTGCAAAAATCAGCAAAGAAATCGCTACCATAACTTCATGTAACTAAATACAGGGAGATCACTACCACCTATTGCAGATGATCAAAGGGTATATATAGAAGTTCATGAATGTAAATGAAGGAAAATTCACACGGATCTTGTATTCACAATTAGTGTTTGATAGGACCTAATTCAAAATTGAGAAACTAACACTTACCAAGGTCCTCTGCCTTCTTCAACCTTTTCCAAAGCTAATCGAATGGTTGTTCAAATGCTAATGAACTCACTAAGCTGTGGAGGCCCATTCATGATGCACTACTCCATTGTCTTCTCTGTTATGTCCCAATTTCACATAACCTACAGGAGCAGCAAAAAGTGTTTCATACTGAGAACCATATTAAGATAAATGATATTGTCTAAAACAGTCCCATATGTTATGAACTTATGATCCTCACATCATACTTAAAAACATTCATAGATATCCATGTATAAACCACAAAAAGGAAAATCATTGGTGACAGGAAATACAAATCACCTCGAGCGAGAGAAAAGTGTATGTAAAATAACAAAAGTTAGTGATATGAAGATTGTTCAAAAATCTATTAAAGAGAGAAAAGTCAAAATACATAATAAATTTTAGAAAAGTATCGATGTTAATGCACAAATAAAATTTTTTACTTAAAACTTCACTCACCTTTCACACATAGAAGACCAAATTATTGTTCACTTCTCTATTGTTACCAACTGATTTCAGTTTTTGAGATAGAACTGAAGTTGTACAAAGTAGTTTTCAGAATGAGGTTCATCTATTACAGAATATGAATAAATACAATTGTTAGCATTGGTTATTTACCAAAAGGATATGAAGTAGTAAACTGTATATGCTTTTTGCAAATCTTGACATGAAATATAGTAACTCACTTGGTTATAGTTTGATATTCATATGAATAAATGCTATGGTTAATATTGGTAGACATTCTTTTTCTTAGCAAATTGAAACACACGGATCAAAGAATATATATATATATATATATATATATATATATATAAACAGTAAAACCAGTATACAATTAATCAAATAACTTCAAGTGTTTTCAATTAATCAACCAGATTTGGAAGTGGAAGAGAAACCAAATTTCTAAACTGTAAAGACCTATATCAATTGAAGATGAACAATAAGCAAAAAAAAATGTAGCAGAAGCTCGTACGAATACTGGACATACAATTTACCAAGAATAAGAAGGTACTTACTCACACATACTGGTGGAATCACAAAATAACCCAGTATATGCAGAAATCATGTCGGTGCCGGCCAATTTCCTGGGCAGCGGCAGAGGCGGAGGAAGAGACGTCGGCACAGAGAAGAGGGAAGGATGGACTGGAGGGAGGCGGTGCTTGATGCTGGAGGCGAGCAATCTGGGTCGGTTATGCCAATGGAGTGGAGGGAGGCGGTGCTTGACATTAGTTGTGAGCAGCGTCGGCGCATCGATTGTTGCCGGAAGTCAAGGAGGCTGCTTTAAACTCGTCGGAGGTCGGTGAGGTCCGTGATGGTGGAGGTGAGTAATGGTGGTGATCGGAAGTGAGTGTCGGAGGAGAGAGAAAACAGATCTTGAGCTTTCTGTTTTTCTTGATTTGCAGGTGAGGGAGAGATGAGAGCGGGAAAAACTGAGAAAGTACCGTGTGAGACTATAGGATAAGAAAAACTAGGGTAGAAATTGAATTTGTTCCAAAAATGTGAGCGGGGAAAAATTTACCACGAATATCCGTGTGAGATACACATATATTTATCACAAATATCCGTGTGAGATACATTTATATTTACCACTGATATCCGTGTGTAGCTAATGGTTCTTTTCACACGGAATTCGGTAGCTAATGGTTCTTTTCACACGGATTTCCGTGTTAACATTTCACACAGATATTCGTGTGTTACTCATTTCACACAGATGTCTGTACCAAAAATCGGTCAATTCTTTAAACGCTGTTACTCCCATAAGGGGAGCCGACCATTGAGGAGATAAAATTTCAGAAATTTTTATATTAGTTGATATAGCTTCTACCCATGAGAGCATGAGAGTTTACAGATAAAAAAAATAAGTTACGAGTGAGCGGTTATGAGCATATTAGTTTTATGTAGTATTTAAGGTTTAGGGTTGACCTACTAGATCGAAACCCAAACGACGACGAAAATAGCTGAAATTTTGAACACAACCATTTATTCTTATCATGATAACATCCTACGGTCGATTTTGATAAAGTCTATTTCCTACGCATTGTTGCTTATGGAATGTATACTTTTCATTATAACTAATAAACTAGTTATACCACATTAGTAGACATATAAGAATTTTGTGCAATCCAAAAAATAAAAATTGAAAATTGATAAATTTGACATTACCCATCTATTTATAGAGTATTAATAGGTATGGTGTAAAAAAATTAACTCAATCCGCCATTATTTCAATATCAAATAAAGTGGTTAACCTTATATGCACATATAGTTCCCTAAGGGGTGTTAAACCACGAAGAGATAAATTTTGCAAAATTTTTACGTTATTTGGTATACCTCATATTCATGAGAGTATGAGAGCTGACAGATCGAAAAAATAAGTTGCGAATGAGCGGTTATGAGCATGTTAGTTTTATGTGGTATTTAGGGTTCAGGGTTGATCTAGTAGATCGAGACCTAAACGATAACAAAAATAGCTGAAATTTTGTCCATAACTATTTATTCTAATCATGACAACATCCAACGGTCAATTTTGATAAATTCAATTTCCTCCACATTGTTGCTCATGGAAGGTATACTTTTCATTACAACTAATAAACTAATTATACCACATTAGTAGACATATAAGAATTTTGTGCAATCCAAAAAATAAAAAATTGATAAATTTGACGTTACTCATCTATTTATAACGTATTAATAGGTACGGTGTTAAAAAATTAACTTAATCCGCCGTTCTTTCAATATCAAATAAGTGGTTAACCTTATATACACATATACTTTTTCACACAGAATTTTGTAGCTAATTGTTCTTTTCACACGGATATCCGTGTGAAAAGGTTTTAGTTTTTACACAAACATCAGTTACTGTTGCTTATTCACACGGATTTCTGTGTGTAGTCTCCTTTTTCACACGGAATTCTGTAGCTCATTGTTCTTTTCACACGGATATCTGTGTCAACATTTTCCAAGTCCTAACAATCATGTAAAATGCTATCTTGAGCTGGTGTGTATGCAACTACGCATCTATATAATTGATGCTATGTAGGGTTATTCTGAGACTGTGATTATACGCATTTATATGCTTGTAATTATATCTAAAACACTAGAAATAAGCTAATCCTTAAGTCAATTATTATGTAATTAATCCATTTTTATTATTTCGTAGGAAATAAACGGAGTTACGAAATCGAGATAACCGACACGAAAAAAATAGAGTAAATGAGGATTTTCTACCACATGACGGGAAGGTCAACCATGAGTCGGCGTGCGGTCAAGATACGCGGAAGTAATTTGAGAAAAAGAAATAAATAAAAGAAGAGGGAGATAACAAGCTTAATTAACCATTAGTTTTAATTAACTGTGGTTAATTAAGTGCTGCACGTTGCTTAATTGAATGAATTGGAAACCAAAACATGGCAGCAGCACATTGGTGGTTTAATTAAGCATGATTGTTTAATTAAACATAAGAAGCACAGACTTTTCTTCCGCACACTAGCTCTTTGGCACGTGCTCATTGGAGCAAATCTTGTTCATTCCTTCTGTCCTTGCCATCATGTGGACGGCCACCATTGATCATTCGATCTCACTATATATCTATCTCGCACAGTAACATGAGCAAAGGGGGGAGAACCCTAGCAGCTAGAGCTGCCGCACCAAGCCTAAAACAGAGGCAGCCCTTTTGGGCTGCTCTCTCTCCTCTCCTCTCCTCTCCTCCTTCTCCTCCATTTTTCATAATAGTTTTAGTTTTCTTTTGGGTATTCATAGAATTTCTCACACAAACTTCAAGGATTCATCAAGAGCTACAAGATTCAAACTTTAGGTATTTGTGGGAGTTGTAATTCAAGGGAAGTCATATTAGCTTCCTAGCTAATTGTGGCTACCTTTGTGTTCTCCTACACTTCTATAATCTTTTCTCTTTGAATTTTGTATCTCTGATGTTCATAGTTATGGGTTGTGAGTAATTTCTTTGTTGGGAGTTAGGGTTGTGAAGCCCTAACTCATCTTGTATAAATATTGATGCTTTAATTTTAATAAATGCAATTTCCATTGTGTATGCTTTAAATCCGAATGTATTGGTCCTTAGAAGCATGTTTCTAGGCTTTGTCACCCTTTGAAATTATGTTGTGGGAAATTGTGATGAATGGATTGATAAATTGACAACTTATTGGTCTTGTTGCATCTAGGATTTAAGTGTGGTAACCATTAGCTAGCTTAATTGTAGCTAAGCTTGCTTGGGTCTCTATTATCTTGCACTCTAGGCCTCTAATTTTGGATATTGCGGCCTTAACCGGCGTAATGCCCAAATTAGAGAGTTGATTGTGGCCCTAACCGGCATAATCGATACACCGAAAGGATAATTGGTTTAGTAGCCTTAACCGGTACTAGATACGGGACTTGACACATATAGGAAATGCATGCATTTATGAAATTGACATCGATATTTGCAAGAGAGTTAGTGTGAATCACCCGACACTCCCATATTCCCATTAATTTGAAAACCCAAATTTAATTTTCTAGTTCGTTAATTAGTTGTTTAGTTTATTTTTCGATTGCATTTAATTTAGTTGATTCCCAATTCAAAACCCCCTACAAATTTCGACTCATTTGTGCATATCCACCACTAGGCTCTTAGTTTTGATTAGGCTTTGGTGAAAACCAAAACCGAGCATTGCTAAGGCTTGGTGCCTTAGATTAGCCTTTTTATTCACTTTATTTTTATTTTGTTTGCTTAGTGACTTTAGTTCCGACCACCCAAGGATTGTGGGTTAGCCACTAATCCCCGTGGTACGATAAACTTTGGGCATAATATTTCCCTATTTTGACAATGATACGTACGCTTGCGTAAATATGCATCAAGTCAGACTGCAGCATGGGCAGTGTTTAGTGAGAGAAACACTGCCCTCCTTATACGTACTAGTAATTCAAGAGATCCGTAATTCAAATTCAACTGCGAACTTACCTGTTGGAAGTCATTAATGACATGAGCAATCAATTATCAATGATTATGAAATTGAGTCCAGTCTTCACTCTGGGCCCAAATTTAACCTAAAGATTCTAAGTGCCCCAATTATTGTAGGGACACCATTAATGTTTGGACCCGATTTTGGGTCGACAATAAGTGCTCATATCTTCAAGTTGTGCTTCATTTGCGTATTAGCCTAATTCATCTCAATTTTTTCTACTTGGAAAACTGCTGACCCGCAAGCCGGTGGATCCCAAAGTTTTCAAGGCTCACTTCCATCGTACCTGGATGGTGGATAAGGATTTTAGGGTTCATGAAAAGGCTGGAGATGTGTTCCTGTTCTCCTTTGAATCGGTTTGTGATCGTAACAAGATACTTCGGGGAGGGGTTTGGTCCTTTGATCAAGCTCCAGTTTGCTTTGAAGAATTGTTTGAACCTAAATTTGGCAAGGCCCACGTAGCAGATAATTAAGCTAGGGCCCACAGGAGGCAGGGTTGGGTAATGGTGGGCCGTGATATAATAAGTATTTAGCAGAGGCTCGGCTCACTTCAGCTGAGGTTCAGCTCACTTCACTTTAGCCGAGGTCTGGCTCACTTCACCACAGCCGAGGCACGGCTCACTTCACCTTAGCCGAGGTCCGGCTCACTTCATCACCTCAGCCGAGGCCCTGCTCACCTCACCTCAGCCGAGGCCCGGCTTCACTTCAGCTAAGGTCTGGCTCACTTGGCCTCGGCTCATTTCAGCTAAGGCTCGGCTCGCTTCACCTTAGCTGAGGTCTGGCTCACCTGAGTAGATTTCTGGTTTACTTGTGGCTGAGATAGTCCTAGCTAATGCGTTTCAGTTAGTCAGGGATGCTGATGGAGAGTGTCAAGCCCCTGATTTTTAACACAAATAAAAATCGATATATAATCTCATAATTATACATACGTGATCGTTCAGTCATCAATATCAATTACCTGGAAACTTTTTCCCTTTAAACTAAATACATACTAATGCCCTGAACCCACTATGTCAATATTGACCCACTCCGTAAAGTCATATATTACATAAGCTTACGAATTAAATTATCAACAACAAAACAAAATAAAACGTAAATGCTCCTCAGAGCTAACTACACAACGGAAGTCTTTATCAACAGTAAAGTCACAAAAATGGCTTCTTACTGTAAAGTTGCAAGGCGCTACCTCAGCTTCAACCACGATTATGCTAACCTGCAGGATTAACCCCTACACCGTTTGAATGGTGCACCGGTTGCCACACAACAAACCCGGTAAGCTTTTGCAAGTCTGTATGAATAACTCAAAACCACCACAAATCAACTCACACCAAAATGAAGAAAAACAACTCACTCCTTGATTCCTTAAACACCACCCAAAGAAAGCAACTCACGCCTTGTTTTCTTTCAATTCACGAAATAAGGAAAGCAACTCACACCTTGATTTCCCATTCAAATCAAGAAATAAGGAAAGAAACTCACACCTTGATTTTCTTAAAAGCACGTAACATAGAAAGCAACTCACTCCTTGGTTTCTATCAAAATGTAACATAGAAAGCAACTCACACCTTGATTTGTATCAATCGTACCATAGAAAGTAACTTACACCTTGATTTCTATCAATCGTTAATAAGGAAAACAACTCACACATTGTCCCCTTAAAAACCGTTAATAAGGAAGCAACTCACACCTTGTTCCCTAAAAACACAAATTCATGAGTTTAGATATAACCTCGCACCGTTACCCCATGAATTTCAATGGCAAACAGAGTAGAGCTATAACTGAATTCATAACCACTCGTCCGGCCAAAGACGTGATTACCTGATATTCTGCCCAAGGTCATATACCTTCATTCCTCGAACTTTTCGGTCTCTTGGAATACCACGGATGAACCTACATACATTTATGAGGATAATGCAGCTTGTATTGAGCAAATGAAGTTAGATTTTATCAAGGGCGACAACACCAAGCATATATCGCCTAAGTTCTTTTATAATCAGCAACAACAATCACTTCTAAAGATTGAAGTGAATCAAATCCAATCAGAGGATACTGTGGCGGACTATTTCACTAAGTCGTTACCTAAATCCACCTTCGAGAAACATGTGAAAAGCATCGGATTGAGAAAGTTATCCGAACTCCCACGATTATAGCAATCAGGGGGAGATATCGACATCAGGGGGAGTTATGATGTCTACATGTTCGATCTCAAAGAGTGAAGGGCATGTTGTACACTTTTTCTTCTCCTCGAGCTTGTTTTTGTTCCACAGGATTTTTCACTCGAGCAAGGTTTTTAACGAGGCAACGGATGAAGCGTCACCACCAAGTTTGAGCGGCACAAGGGGGAGTGTTGAAGGAAATTAACTAATGTGTGCCTACTCAAACTAGGATTTTCATGATTGTAATAGGAGAGAATGTTCTAGAATTCATAGTCCTATTCGGAATAGTTTTCCTTATATCATTAGAACATTTACTTTTTAATCCCTATATATAGGGCTCCTATTCTCAATATTGAATACACAATTCTCTCATCAATTTCTCTCATTCTTAAACAAGCTTGGCTTTAAGTTTTTGAATTTACCTATTAGCTTCATTCAATTAAAGCCCCGGAGTCCAATACCAGCTTAGTTCTTCTAAATCAAACCAAGCCACTTATCTTTGTTCTTCTAAAAATTAAAACCAACATTTAATCAAATTTTGTTCTTCTAAATTAATGGTGGTTAGGCCTCCTAGTTGGGTCAGGTTTCAAACTCCATTTCGAAAAAGAAAAGAAAAAAGATTAATGGTGGTTCTTCAACTCTTTTTAGTCCTTTTTGATATGCTTCTTGAGATCATCACTAGGATAAGGAAGATGACAGTTTTTAAGAAGCACCATACAGTGTCACAAAAATAGATCTCATCAAAACTAAAAGATCGAGTTTGCTTTATTTTGCTCGACTTTCATTTCATGCTGCTTAATGTTGCAAAAGCTTTGGATTTTGGCTTAGGACAAACATGAATAGCAAGAACTAAATCAAACATTCATGGTCTAATTAGTTCTTCATCAAATCAAGTTACTAATAAATCAGATACAATGTTATCTTGAACTAATGTGCATGCATCTCTAGATGCTATGAAGGGAATGAGAATGCAGTGCAGTGCAGTGGGCGGCAGAAACACACCGCCCTCCTTAGACGGTTAGATTGGCGAGTCTTTGACGGTATTTATGGCGGCGCCAAGCTGCTTGCAAAGCCTGAGCTGCCCTTGGCTTGCGTGCTTGCTCCAACCCAGAGCTGGGGAAAAGCCACCAGAACTTAGACACTACATTTTTCAAGTCATTGGCCCTTAGAGCAAACACTTCAACATCCGTATGCGCTTGGACTGTTTTGGTAGAGAAGGGAAGGTTGGATACGCCGGGATTGGAATAAGTCCTTAGCACCCAGTCAAGAAGTTCTTGGCCATAGAAGTCGTCCTTTCCGAGACAATCAGCACCTGCACTGTTTGCGGTGGTGTAAGTCAATAACTTACCGCAAGTGATGAACAACATCTCATCAAAAGGATCTCCTTTCCGGAATATGAAGTTGCGCTTTATGTAAAGCACTGGCTTTAGATGATCACATATTGCATCGAGCAATTGTTTATCCATATTTTGAAGCATTGGAACCTGCGGATGGTCATCATCTCATCATGTAATATTGTACAATTGATAGCATCGTGTACATGTTACAACTTACATATATATACTATATAGGGACAGTTTTCAATAGAACATACTCACTTTCCTGAGTGAACTGGAGCATAGATGGAGCTTAGTTTCTCTTCTGATGTCCCGGGGAAGATTGTGAAGAAGACTCTCCACATCAACACCTCTAGTTACTTGCCATTTGTATTTCTGGTATCGCCTTATTTGCGTCTTGAGCTCCCGAGGAAGGGAATGGATTGCCATCCACAAGTCTATCTCTTGCCCCTTCAATCTCATTTTCTCCAGCCTTGCTATTTTCGATTGCAAATATGTCTGTTCCACAACAAATGGCAGTTATTGTCAACACAAATAAGAGGTGTTAAATCCGTGAGGCGTAATAACTAAATAACTGAGAACTCAGAAGTCAAACTTCATTAAGGACCAACCTGCATATTTCCAATAAGAAAAGCCAACAATATCAATCCAAAAAGTGAAACAAAACATGAGAAGCAGACTTCCCACACATAGGTACTTGTTTCGAGGTTTTGACCCAAATAACTGTAGAATGTCAAATTGAAATGTACCACAAGTTAATATCAAAAGGGTAGCTAGGTAAACAAATGTGCAGGAACAAATTAAAACTCTACAAATATGTAGAAATTATAACTTTTAATTTCTTGATCTACAAATTAGAAATGTGTGTACACCTCAGGTTTTGCAGTCCCCACCAAAAGCAGTAAGAGATCTTTGTCATGAAATCTGTTGATCCAATGACAGCAGATGCACCCTTATATATTCCAAAATTAAAATCTGTGGAATTTGGTGTCTTTGAAAAGCAGGACTCATCCAAAGAGCAACAGTAAGCAGTAGCATGAGTTTTACAAGCTTTTAGCGAGCAAGATGCTCTTCTTTCTATTGAAAATAAGTACCAAAAGGCTCCAACAACCTACAGGCCGGCCAACAAAACCCATCGATAGTTAGAACCAAGTTTTTGAGATCGATGAACTAGAACAGGATGACTAAACTGATCATGGATAACTTACATGACTGGCAAGCACATAAAGAAAGAGATTGAAGGCAGCTTTAGCCCATGCAGTTTCGAGACGGACGCCAGAAGACCGTATAGCTTTTTTTAACAAGGAGCAGATTCGAAGAACCCTTAGCACAAATTGACAGATAACTATAAAGTACAATGACTGTATTGCATGGAATACCCTCGAGTTATTTATTCGTAGAATGATAGCAAAAACTACCGCCTGCACAGATTGGAGCAAGTTATGAGTTTGTAGTTTTAGTCGAACTCTAAATTAATGCCCATTTTATAAAGATGTAAACTTGAAGTGCTTCAACATTTCTACTTATGCAATCTGGCAAATACATAATAGCTCTCTTAATTACCTGTGGAAGTGGTAGAATTACAAGTATGTCAAATAGGAAGTACAACAACAAATATCTCCATGCTCTTGCTCTAGTATCTGGAACCGGTTCACCTTCTCTCGATGATTGAGACGAAAGAGTGGCAATGCTAGCACGAAATTGATAAATGATATAGAACACATAAAAGAAATCGACCACAAATCGCAAAACAATAGCTATAGCTCCTAATGTTCTGTTCAATCCAAGGCAGTTCTTCTCATTATTAACCTCAAGAATATAACAAAACAAAGGATCCAGTGAGAGCGCGATGACACACAGAACAAGAAGCATCTTATTCCACCTTAGCTGGTTTAATTTCTGGCGGCGAAGAATTTTATCATTGGAACTCAAGCCTATAGACAAAACTCCATAATAAATTTTCATGATTTTCCCAAAACTCTTTAGCCCTTTATAACCAGGCCCCATAGCTCTATAGACCTTATTCACAGCAGAGTGCACTGATGCTAAACTTTCCCTTGAATTAGGACCATTAACACTCTGAATTCGCTCTTCACCATTTTCTTCTATATCACCAGTCCTATATAGATCACGCAGAAAAACAGAGTAGCTTAGCATACATGGACTGAGCCTAAAGCAGTTCTTGTTTAAGCTTAATTATCATCATCAGAGGTAGTAATGATCATGAAATAACATTCATATCATACATGGTGGGGTGTAAACAAGTGAACCACAATCATAAATTCCCAAAAGCGGAACAAAAAAGACAGAACAATATTCACTTACTGTGAAAGTTGAATCGACATTGTTGTGAGGATAAAGAAGACGATAGGTTCTAAGAGGAAGCGAAAGGTGTGGCAAATATCTCATAAAAATCAGAACATGAAGTTGCTTTAAGTTTAACCAGAACAACTTTCAAGGGAAAGCTGCTATATATAGAAAGTTAGTGAAGACCACGAGGATATGATCAGAGGAGCCCAACGTTGGAATCACTGACACCAGCAATTAATTATTTTAACGTTAAGGGAGTGTGATGACAACCCTGTTGTAGGAGAATAGAATTGTGTATATTATTGATAATAGGAGCCCTTTAAATAGGGAGTTACAAGGTATCCAAAAAGGTAATAGAATCTGATTACAATTGAATACCTAGAACACATTCCTATTACAACTCTAAACCCTAGTTTGTAGAGGCACACATTATGTCGATATCTTTCAACACTCCCCCTTGTGCCGCTCAAACTTGGTGATGACGCTTTGATTGTTGCCTCATTAAAAACCTTGCCAGGTAACAAAAACCCTGTGGGACAAAAATCGAAGGACAAAAAGAGCACAACACGTCATTCACTCTTCGAGATCGAACATGTAGACATCATGCCTCCCCCTGATGTCAATATCTCCCCCTAATTGCTACAATCATGGGAGTTCGGATAACTTTCTCAATCCGATGCTCTTCACATGTTTCTCGAAGGTGGATTTTGGTAACGACTTAGAAAATAAGTCCGCTACATTATCCTCTGATCGGATTTGGTTCACTTCAATATTTAGAAATGCTTGTTGTCACTTTGATAGAGGGGAGGAGGAGCACGGAAGGTGGCATTTTGCCTTGTGGGGTCCGATCCCACACTTCCGTCATCTCTTTTCTCTGTAGGGGTAGAACAAGCCCATATCAATCGTACCTCTCAAATATCGAAAAATTGTCTTTATACCAATCTAATGGTGTTGCGTTGGCGCGGGGCTATGTCTAGCTAACAAGTTTATAATAATTGAGGTGTCCGGTCTTATATTGTGCTAAATACAATAATGCGCTTATTGTACATAAGTAAGCACTTCTGCTATTAACATGTCTTCGTCATCATCCCTGGGACGAAACGGATCCCTTTTAGGGCCAAGACTACGGACGACCATTGTGCATCTTTGACTTTATCAAAAATGTCTCTTGACACGGTATACAAGTTCTGAATCTAGACAAAACCGTGTTCTCCCAAGGTCCTTCCTCTCAAACTCGGATTTCAGGTGTTCAACGGTTTCCGTTAACTCTCAAGGGTTCCAATTATGTCTATCAACAAAAACCGCGACAATTGCAAATCCGGAACTTGTCATGGAAACGCATGGGCATAGTTCATCATATCCCTTCCCAATCAAGTAGTCATTTTAGTGAGCATTTCAACCTTGTTGCAAATGCGCTCCTTGGTCTAGAGCCACTTGACTTGGGTAAATAAAGTCCACAAGAACCTCCATTATATTCTGTATCTAGATCCCCATAGAGATACGTAGTGACCACATTCGTAAGCTGCATGTTCAGTTATTTGGAAACTACCAAACTGATAAGGTAGTGGAGTGCAATGACATCCATTACGATTCCAAGGCGTTGTGAGAAACCTTGCGCCATAAGGTGAGATTACCATCTCTTTTTCTCATCACGCTATCTAACGAAGACCTATTAATGTCAATAGGTTTTATGTTAGGAGGTGTTGGCATCTCAGGCCCGAAATTTTTCCTTTTCGTTAGTGAATCCAATTCAACCTGGATCGCATCTTTCCATTTAAGCCAATTTTCTCTACGTTGGCATTCTTCAACGGAGTAAGGTTCGATGTCATTGGTCTCAATAATTCCACGTTTTCATGTACACTAGTGTAGTTCGTAGAGATCTCTATATTCTCAGGAATTGGTTCTAACAATGAGGCGTCCCCCAACGATGTCTCTTGGACATAACCACAATCCAAAATATTCTCAAGAGACGGATTTTGAGTATCAATGATCAATGGATCAAGTTGTGCCAAACTCGCTCTCTTCTTAGGGCAAGAATCCATCTAACCTATGGGTCTCCTACTCTCTCTAGTGGAACCCATGGCCTATGACGCCATTATGCCACCTTTGTGGCGTCACCATACCACCATCTTCTCTGGGTGGCACGGTGTCCTCTTGTGGGGACATTAATCCTTACAGGCATGTTTGCAGCAGGTATATGTGATCTCGTCACTTTTAGGGGATAAAGATGAGACATAGTGGGGACAGACCACGACAATTCCTGTCGTTCTTGTTGAACATTGATGTTCTAATCTCCCCCTAACGACGGGAAGACTGTCTCATCAAAGTGACAATTCGCAAATCCAGTGAAATAGAGATCGCCTGTCAAGGGTTCTACATAGCGGACTTATAGTTGGAGACTCATGTCCAACAAATATATATATGCATTCGTTGCAATGACTCATGTTGATAAGATGTGGCGGCACAATTTGCACATGAACCGCACACTCAAATAATCATAAATACGAGATATTAGACTCGAACCCCGTCACTAGCTGTAACGCAAATAAAAGTTGAGTGGTTGCTATGAGTCATAGACGAATTACCATAACTGCATGCGATATTGCATAACCCAAGCAGAAATATTGGTGCGCATTACCAATGTCCGGGCTACCATCGTAGTCGTTTAATGGTGGCGTTTCCGCGAGACCAATTGGGTGTGTACATGAGAATATGATACTTGATATCAATATCCAATGATATGCAATAGTCATCGAAAATTTTCGATGTAAACTCTCTAGCATTATCAAGTCAAATTGACTGGATGAGATGATCTGGGTAGTGAGCCCGTAGCCATATGTTATGTGCTAGGAGTGTAGTATAAGCAGCATTATGAGTGGATAATGGCACAACACGTGACCAGCGTGTTTGCGTAGCAACCAACGCCATAAAACATCTATACGGTCCACAAGTTGGTTGATCAAATCCACAGAATTCCCTTAGATTCTTTGTGAGAATGGAATTATTTCCTTAATCTCGTTTGCATAGAATGGTCTCAATCCTAAATAACAGGCTTTACAGAACAAAACATGGGCTTTATAATCAACCAATGAAGGTTTTGGTGAAGGCATAATGTCACAATAGACTTGAGAAGTAGAGAGAGGAGTTTATGGCGTCAATGCCATGTATTTGCCGCAGGGGGTAGGCGGCGCCGACCATATATGGCCGGTCTTTGCACAATCATGGCGCCATGAGGCGCATGTGCAGCTCCTCGAACCAATTCTTGGTTCTTACTTTTCTTCGTTCTGAAAATGGATGTTCCTGTGAAGTCTTTAATACACGGATCATCATGTTAAAGCCTATATATGTCAGAATCTCATAAGTCGTCTCTCATGACATAGTTGGATTCAATAACTCAAATAGTGGTTGCATACAAACCACTAGAGCGACACATAAGTTTCTCTAATACTCGTTTATGTCCCTAGTCATTAGAGGTGATGTAAAGGAACTCTGTCCATTCTCATAATGTGTTTCCACATGAAAACCATTGGCTCTTATATAATAAAGTTCAAATTAAGGTATGTCCAAGACATTAAGTAAAAGAATTGGCACTTTATTAATAGCCAATGATTACATCAAAGTTTCCAAAATATAATCCAAAAGAAAATCAAACTAAGACACATTGTAGTCACTCTATCCGTTTGGTAACTCCAATCAAATATGACCTGAAAAGTAGAGAGAGATGTTGGTGGAGCGAGGCTCTCTTAAATGTCAATAATCTCAATGACTTTTCTAGACATCACATTTTATTGGGTCCGCCACCTAAGAAATAGTTAATACAATTGTCATTTATTGACTAAGGCAAATTGCCACTACAAAAGTTCTTGGAAAATAAAGAGGACTAATCTAATCAAAGTCTGCTGCATCCTTGTGCAATTCATCTTCAGCTTTGAAGTCCTCTATGGTGAGATTGACATCTCCACCATCTTCTTCTTCTTCTGCAAGATACACTTCTTGCTCTCTCAGGTCCTTGTATGCCCTGTATCTTTCAGCTAGTTCCTCGCTTGCCTTGCATTTCTTGAACCAATGCTCAATTGATCCACATCGATGACACTCATCATTGTGGTTGCCTCCCTTTAATTGAGGTGCACGTTGTGCACATTGCGGGCGTTCCCTAGGAAGGTTGGTGCCACCACCACGACCCATTAAGCCACCATTACGGCTAGGGATACCACGACCCCCTCTCCCACGTGTGGCATTACCACCACGTGTATCCACACCAAACTTGCGGTTTCCTTCCTGGTTAGGGCGGTTATATGGGCCCATACGTCCCTCATGTCCCCCATTCTTAGGGTACCGCTGCTTGCGCCCTCCTTTGGGTGCATTATAATTCGCCTCATGAACGCTCTTAGTTCCAATTGGCCTTGAATTATAATTCCTCACGAGTATGTTATCATGTTTCTCAGCTACAGATATAACATTGATAAGCTGATGAAACCTCGTGATCCGTCCAGCATTGACTTCAGTACGGTATTGCTTTGATACCACAATGGCTGAAACATGGAAGGTGGAGAGAGTTTTCTCAATTAACTCTTGCTCTGTGACTGGTTGTCCACAAAACCTCAACATGGACTGTATGCGAAGAGCTTCTGAATTATATTCAGCAACAGACTTGAAATCAGCAAAGCGCGGATTGTTCCATTGAACCTTCAAGTCAGGGAGGAAGGAATCTTGGACATTGCCAAAACGCTCTTCTAGCGCTACCAATAGCTTTCTTGCATCCTTGATCGACATATACTCCAATCTGAGTGCCTTGTCCATATGGCGTCGCATCAAGTTTCAGAGTTAAACTTCCACGAAAACTAAAACAATAAGATTTCCGAGCTATGCTACCAAGAAATCAATTTCCAAGAATCTCTTTTGGATTAGACCAAACAATAATGTTTTAATATGGTCACAATTTGATGTTTACGGACGCTCTTAGTCCAAGCATTGTGAACACTCGTAGTTCACACGAACACTCTTAGTTCGTTTAATTATGAACACTCTTAGTTCGTACGAACACTCTTAGTTCGTACGAACACTCTTAGTTCGTTAAGCGTGAATCCCCATAATTCCGCTTTGTTAAATATCAAAATCATTTGGCAACATATATTCCAATATTTGCATAAAATAAAAGGAATTTAAATACAAGAAAGCAGCAACCTTAATTATAAAACTTACGTGATTGTTCTTGGCTTGAAGACACGCGCGTGTTGATGCAGGCGTATAGCTAAATTAGGATTGCTGGAATCTGGTCGGAAATTGGCAGTTGGTGGGCTGCCCTTCTCCCTTCCTTTTTTTTTTCTTTCCGGGCCCAGCCATTCTCCTTTCCCTTTTTTTTCTTCCTCCTTTTTTTCTTTTCGCGTCTTCTTTCTTCCTTCTGGTTATTCTCCTTCTTTCTTTCCTCTGTGCTTCCTCCTGCAGCGATCAACTGTTGAGCAAGTGGGAGGGAGGCTGCTTCAGTTCGCCAATGGGAGGGAGGCTGCTGGGATCGGAGGTGCTGGTGTTGGGCTGTTCGCGGCCTGGGCTGCTGGCGGCTTGGGCGCAGGGAGAGGCAGGAGGGCTCGGTGTGCAGAGGGGGCTGACAGGTGGGCTGCTGCGGTGTGTAGAGGCTGCAGTGTGGATCCGCGCTGGGCAAGACTGCAGGACGGAAGGCTGCAGTGTTGGGCTGGTGCACAGGCTATGCGGAGGGCTGCTGGGCAGTAGCTGCGGTGATGCTTGCGGCAGATCGTTGCTGGGCAGCAGGGAGGTGCGACTAGTTCGACCGGCTGGTGTGCAGAGCAAGGGAGGCCGGTGTTGTGCGGCAGAGAGAAAAGTTTTTTTTCTTTTTCAAAAGCTAGGGTTAGGGCTCGTGCTGATAACGTGTTGTAGGAGAATGGAATTGTATGTTTATTATTGATAATAGGAGCCCTTATATAGGGAGTTATAGGGTATACAAAAGGTAAGAGAATCCGAATACAATTGAATACCTATAACACTTTCCTATTACAATCCTAAACCCTAGAGGCACACTATGTCGACATCCTTCAACAACTAAGGATTTCTTACTGTTTTTGGTGGGGACTGCAAAATCTAAGGTCTGTAAACATTTTACCCTTTGATATTTATAAGTTCAGATTTTTTTAATAAATTTTTGTATTAAATTAAACCCACTAGAATGAATATTTAAAAGTTCAAAATTAAGTTCAGATATTTATAAGTTCAAATATGATCCAACCAATCTGCTGAGGTTCATAACTTCATATCTCCTCTCCTTAATACATTTATGTTTATTATCTACATATAAGTTGCTTCGAATTGCTTGATGTCCATGTAGGTTTGAGAAATGAATAGTCTTCCCTTGAATTCAATTAAATTTTTAATTTTTGATTGTTTTTAGGTCAGATTGAATTTGATCACAATTTCACTGATTAATTAGTTAACATGAAGAGTACTTTATACTGCTCATGATGTTGGTTAGAGTGTCAATGATTTTTGTATCTCCATATGGATCTACATGAGTTTTATCTACTTTGTATGGATTGCAAAGGAATTTTTATCTCTAATCATAAGTCTTTTTTGTTTTTTGTTATACACTTCAGAGGTACGTACTGTTTGATTCTTGTCTGCTTTCTAATCACTTGCTGAGCAAGTTCACCCGTTGAGTTACTGGGTCAGTTACTATTCATTATTTTTTAGTGTTTATTTTCACCCTCTAGGGAAGATTACAGTTGCAGGGCCATGAACGGGGTCTACATTGAATAATGAGGAAGAAGATGATGGGCAGCCAAGGAAGAAGATTCGGCGAGGAGTAGTTGCTCGACAATGGATATAAATTTTCATTGCTAGGATGCCAATGAACAGAAGTCTAGTCATATCAAGAGAAAAATAAAAGTTTGAAAGATTGTAGTAACCAAATTTTGGTTTTTATGTGAACTAACTTGGAATAACAAAGTTCCGGGAAGCAATGGTCTAGACAAATGAAAATTCTTCCACCCACCGAGCTGGTGGGTGGCCACGGTAATTATAACTAAGGAGATGGGTAAAATGTTAGGGGAATACCAATAGTCCCAAACCTAGGGCTGGGCACCTAAAACCGAAGTCCCGGTCCCGTTTCGAAACCGTCCCGAAATTTGCCGGTACGGGCCGGGATCAAAATATGAAATTTACTATTTGGGCCCGTCCCGTGGAAACGGGCCCGGTACCGGTACTAGCCTAGTCGAAACCGATTGATCCCGTCCCGTCCCGTTTGAATTAATTAAATTAAATCTTTAATTTTTTATATTACTTGGTTGGTTTTGATTGGGTAATTTAATGTGGGAACACAAAGGAATGACCACACCTGATCAAAACCTTTTGACCTAAACGACCTAAGTCCCTAAGCCGCTAAACGAAGTCTGATCCCCAATTCACTTCTCTTCTCTTCTCTTCTCAGTCTTCTGATCTAAATCTCTGATCTTGGTGGAGACGACGATGTCGGAGCGCTTCCAGCCCAGATCGCGTATGGCCTAGCCCATGATCTCCTCGGCGTGGCCGCTCGCGTAGACCTCGGCGTGGCCGCTCGCGTAGACCTCCGCGTTGTCGAAGAAGTTGACGCCGTGGTCGCGGCAGCACTGGAGCAGCGACTTTGCCTCCTTCACGTCCAGCGACTTCAACTTCGCCATATGACAGCTGGCTCACCTTCAGCCCCGATCCGCTGCCTTAATTGTAAGCCTTTGATTTTTCAAGACTAAAAAGAAAGTTAAATCGTTCGATGATAGCTGCTGATTCATAATCAATTGGCAGCCAACCAAACATTTGCTGGGAAGCTTGTTATTCTGGATATGTTATAATCTCTTAGGTTGAATTTGCTAGAATTGGTCTATTTAGTTGCTAAAATGGAATTATGGCTGGCTTGTTCTTTAATCAATCCTCTGTAGCAATCTGTTCAAGTTTTGAAGGTTCGCGGCCAGCAATATTTACTCTCTTTTGATTGTTGTGGAACATTAACATGATAATCTAATTCACTATAAGGAAAATCTTAAATCAAATTATTGTAGTTTTTAATGAATTTTAGTTGGTCTTATATGCCCTCTGTTTGTTGATTTTGTTATGCAGATTTGAGCAGTATGTTGATTATGCTCTTGATGTTCCCATGTACTTTGCTCCAAGTCAGTTATTCACTTATTTGATTCAAATCGTTCGATGGCTAGAGCGAAGAAGGTAGCTGCTCGGCCTCATCCAACCGCTTCGGGACTTTGAATTCATAATCTGCAATTTGCAGTTTTGCACATATTGTATTATTGTCCATCTTCACTAGTTCATTTCTTCTTTTCAAGAATTCTTCAATTCATTTTAGTATTTTACATTGTTTGATTTGGTTTAAGGCAAAATTGATTGTGTAGATTTATAAGTTGCAGTGCTAAGAGGACAGTTGCATCCTATAATGATTGAAATCTAGAAATTTTGGATAGCTGTTCAAGTACTTGAGTGTGGAAAAAAAAAAAAAAAAAAAGGGATTCGGGTATCCTGAATTGGGCCCGGGCCCGACCCGATCCCGGTCGGTTTCGGTACCTTCGGTACCAACTTTAAAAAAACGTAATCCCGTCCCGGCCCGTCCCGAAAAATATTTCCGGTACCGGGTTCGGGATCACTCAATAACCGGCCCGTCCCGGCCCGTGCCCAGCCCTACCCAAACCCTCTCCCTAATCACAGGCCCAAGTCCAATTGTATCAACATCTTGTATCTTTTTTTTTTTTTTGAGAATGGAGTATCTTCTACCTTGTACCCTACAACGTTGTAGATCTCCACCGATGTTGATCAGACTTAGGACTGAGTCAAAAGTTGTCTTCAGTAGTGTTGGGATGTTTTGTCCTCCTTCTCAGTAGTCCTAGTCCTTGTACCTGTACGGCTCAATTATGGGCATCTATGAATGAAAATGCTTTTCTTTTAATTGTCTTTCCTTTCAATTGCCTCAAGCACCTAATATAAAATGACTACACGTACAGACGAATTAATCAAACAAGAATTGATAGAGCGAGGTAGGGGAAATAGATGGAGTGGTCCAAAAGTAAGTAGATTGGGAGGATGCACCATGAAAATCGAAACATGCATAGTCATGTGATTGATGAATCGAAGGTCGATCCGGGAATGTTGCGGTAATTTTGATTCAAATGGGGGTGGAAGAAAAGCCCAAGATGTGAGGCAAGAAGAGGGAACAAAGAAACTGAGCGAAGTTTTAAATAATGGGTTTGATTTTCTGGTTAGTATATAGCTCATGAATATCTAATGGGATATGTGGTGTGCATGTGTGGATATCTAATGGTTTTTTTTTTTTTTTTTAATGACAAAATAACCTTACAACAAAAAAGAAAAATCATGAGAGACACCCCTTCCCAGCTGATCCAAATAGAACGTTGGGCACATCGAAAGGGGTAGGCAGTAGAACCAAGCTTGAGGACACTGGAAGTTATAAACTAAGGATGCTAAATAATCGGCTACAAAATTGGCGTGTCTAAACGTATGTCTAAAAATAATATCGTGAAACTGAAGTGCCAATTCTTTAATGTCTCTGATTAGGATATCTAATGGGTTAATCTAGTTGTTTATGCTTAATTGCAGTCGAGTGGTTGTAATGAGTTTCTGGGCTGGTGAAATAAGGCAAGAAAACTAATCCTTAATTCTACTGAGTTTAGTGAAAGCGGAATTTAGAAGGACCCAGGTAACCAGGTTCTGGCGGAGATCTAGGCCGAAGAAGAATGAGCAAAATACGTCAGTGCAGACGAAACCAGTATAACTGTGGGCATTTTTTTTAATTTTTTTTGTCAAACTTTGAACTGATGGCGCGTGCATACACGCTCCGTTAATGACCAAGGGGAGAGCATCCACAATCTCCGCTAGACAATTACTGATGGAGTTAGCTATTCAATTTAGTTGTAGGTCTTGGAAAATGGAAAGTACTACTACACTACGAGTATTAGGAATGTGGTGCACTTTTACCATGCAGTTTTGTTTTCCAAGAGGAAACTATTTGGAAGGGCCGCAAGAGTTTCGTACAGGTGGAGTCATATATTTCTGATTATTTGTGTAGTTGCACCGTCACAGCTGGATCCTTTGTTCTGTTATATGTCGTGAGCTGTCAACCATATGCAGCACTAGATAGGAATGATTATGTCTACCTTTCAGAATTGACAACCAATCTACAACTAGGATTAATGATTCATTGAGCTGTAGTGTTAGTGATAGATCAGTGCACCTTTTGTAATCCTATTTATACTTCCGAAGAGTCTGCTATGTAAGATGAATAGAACATACCGATTTACTCGATATCTGACTTTATATACTCCTGCTTAACGACGATCACAATTGCCTCAGATTGGACAGAAAATTTGGGAACATAGCCATTGTTTTCCGTTCCATCATTGATTTCTTCCATATTCTTCATATCATTTTTCAGTTCCGTTCCCGTATTGCTTGCCTTTCTTCTAAAGCTTCAGAGATTAATTCGGGTAGAGATTCACGCAGTTCCATGGAGATATTTCTTGTACTCCCTAGTCGACATACTTCTAATTCTCCCACTGCCACAGGCCCACAGGTAAGGAAAGCTTACTTGAGTTTCAGCATTTTGCATTTTGTGTTTCGTAGTGTAAGTCTCTTAACAGTTTGTGATCAATCTTGCAGCTTTTAATATTTTGTTAGGTATGAGTCTTGGCGGTATATGCGAAGGATAGGCACATTTAATACTTTATGAACAGTGTTCTTGGCTGTATGTTGGAGATTGTGTTCCTTGTGTGCGTCTTCATCACTGGTCATGTATTAATCATCACAATATAAGGGGTTTGTGGAAAGATACATTATGTCGATGTGCCTCTACAAACTAGGGTTTAGAGTTGTAATAGGAATGTGTTCTAGGTATTCAATTGTAATCAGATTATTATGTCGATGTGCCTCTTCTACAAACTAGGGTTTAGAGTTGTAATATGAATGTGTTCTAGGTATTCAATTGTAATCAGATTATTATGTCGATGTGCCTCTACAAACTAGGCTTTAGAGTTGTAATAGGAATGTGTTCTAGGTATTCAATTATAATCAGATTCTATTATCTTTTTAGGTACCTTGTAACTCCCTATTTAAAGGGCTCCTATTATCAATAATATACACAATTATATTCTCCTACAACACGTTATCAGCACGAGTTCTAACCCTAGCCCAAAAGAAAAAAAAAAACCTAAAAACTCTCTCTCCCAAAAATCTGCCGTAAACTCTCCTTGCCCACAAGACCCTAGCTGCAGCCCAGCCTCCTGCCGCACAGCTGCAACCTGTGCACCATCCCGCACACGTCCCTGCACCAGCCTGCAGCCTCCCTGCCGCAAGCCTACAGCCCACTGCCGCAGCAGCCCGCCACCCTACCTACTGCCCAGCACCGTAGCCTTGCCCCTGCAGCCTCCTACCGAACCAGCTCCAGCCTCCTGCCAAACTAGCTGCAACCGAACCTGCTGCCCCCTGCAAACTCCACACCAGCCCGCACACCTGCGCACCCGAGTGCCTACTGCCCGCGCAGCCTCTGCACACTGACCGCTTGTTGCCTTGTGCTACTGCCCTGCTGCAGAAGCTGTTGCTGCCTGCCGAAGCTGCTGCAAGCCCGCCCGCGCCCTGCCTGCCTGCCTGTGCCACTGCAACCCACTGCTGCCCACGAAAGAAAGAAGAAAAAAAACAGAAAACGAAAGGAAGAAATGCACAGAAGAAAAAGGGGAAGGAGTGGGCCCAGAAAAGAAAAAACAAAAAAAAAAGGGGGGGGGGGGGGGGGGGGAAGCAGGCTTGGGCCCGAAAGAAAAAAAAGAAGAAGAAAAAAAAGAAAAGAGAAAGGCAGCCCACCAACTGCCAATTTCCTACCGGATTCCGGCAATTCTAATTTAGCTACATGACTGCATCAACACGCGCGTGTATAAAGAATCGTGAAACAAAGCTTCAAATTACCAAGTAAGTTTTTACGATTAAAGTTCCTGCTTTCTTGTATTTTAAATTCCCTTTATTTCCTACAGAATTTTGGAATATTTGAATATATGAACATGTGTGGTTTTGAGAATTTAACAAATCAGAATTGTGGGGATTCATGCTTAACGAACTAAGAGTGTTCGTATGAACTAAGAGTGTTCATAACTAAACGAACTAAGAGCGTTCGTATGAACTAAGAGTGTTCATAATGCTTGGACTTAGAGCGTCCGTAAGCATCAAATTGTGACCATATTAAAACATTATTGTTTTGTCTAATCCAAAAGAGATTCTTGGAAATTGATTTCTTGGTAGCATAGCTCGGAAATCTTATTGTTTTAGTTTTCGTGGAAGTTTAACTCCGAAACTTGATGCGATGCCATATGGACAAGGCACTCATATTGGAGTATATGTCGATGAAGGATGCAAGAGGGCTATTGGTAGCGCTAGAAGAGGGTTTTGGCAATGTCCAAGATTCCCTCCTCCCTGACTTGAAAGTTCAATGGAACAATCCGCGCTTTGCTGATTTCAAGTCTGTTGCTGAATATAATTCAGAAGCTCTTTGCATACAGTCCATGTTGAGGTTTTGTGGACAACCAGTCACAGAGCAAAAGTTAATTGAGAAAACTCTCTCCACCTTCCATGTTTCAGCCATTGTGGTATCAAAGCAATACCGTACTGAAGTCAATGCTGGACGGATCACGAGATTTCATGAGCTTATCAATGTTATATCTGCAACTGAGAAACATGATAACATACTCGTGAGGAATTATAATTCAAGGCCCATTGGAACTAAGAGCGTTCATGAGGCGAATTATAATGCACCCAAAGGAGGGCGCAAGGAGCGGTACCCTAAGAATGGGGGACATGAGGGACGTATGGACCCATATAACCGCCCTAACCAGGAAGGAAACCGCAAGTTTGGTATGGATACACGTGGTAGTAATGCCACACGTGGGAGAGGAGCTCGTGGTATCCCTACCCGTAATGGTGGCGCCATGGGTCGTGGTGGTGGCACCAACCCTCCTAGGGAACGCCCGCAACGTGCACAACGTGCACCTCAATTAAAGGGAGGCAACCACAATGATGAGTGTCATCGATGTGGATCAATTGAGCATTGGTTCAAGCAATGCAAGGCAAGCAAGGAACTAGCTGAAAGATACAGGGCATACAAGGACCTGAGAGAGCAAGAAGTGTACCTTGCAGAAGAAGAAGAAGATGGTGGAGATGCCAATCTCACCATAGAGGACTTCAAAGATGAAGATGAATTGCACAAGGATGCAGCAGACTTTGATTAGATTAGTCCTCTTTATTTTCCAAGAACTTTTGTAATGGCAATTTGCCTTAGTCAATAAATGACAATTGTATTAACTCTTTCTTATGTGGCGGACCCAATAAAATGTGATGTCTAGGAAAGTCATTGAGATTATTGGTACTTAAGAGAGCCTCGCTCCACCAACATCTCTCTCTACTTTTCTGGTCATATTTGATTGGAGTTACCAAACGGATAGAGTGACTACAATGTGTCTTAGTTTGATTTTATTTTGGATTAGATTTTGGAAATTTTGATGTAATCATTGGCTATTAATAAAGTGTCAATTCTTTTACTTAATGTCTTGGACATACCTTAATTCGAACTTTATTATATAAGAGCCAATGGTTTTCATGTGGAAACACATTATGAGAATGGACAGAGTTCCTTTACATCACCTCTAATGACTCGGGACATAAACGAGTATTAGAGAAACTTATGTGTCGCTCTAGTGGGTTGTCTGCAACCATTATTTGAGTTATTGAATCCAACCATGTCATGAGAGACGACTTATGAGATTCTAACACATATAGGCTTTGACATGATGATCCGTGTATGAAAGACTTCACACGAACATCCATTTTCGGAACGAAGAAAAGTAAGAACCAAGAATTGGTTCGAGGAGCTGCACATGCGCCTCATGGA
Source organism: Rosa chinensis (assembly GCF_002994745.2). NCBI lineage: Eukaryota > Viridiplantae > Streptophyta > Magnoliopsida > Rosales > Rosaceae > Rosa > Rosa chinensis. Next base: position 66,016,695 of record NC_037088.1, on the reverse strand, counting down.
ACCATGATTGTACAAAGACCGGCCATACATGGCAGGCGCTGCCTACTGATAGGCGCATTTTAATGTGATATTTTAAATGTTAATTCCTCACATTTTGCTTAGTTATTCCTTAACGAATCGATTTTTAACTTAATTTCTATTTTTAGGTACATTGGAGTAGATGAAGAAGAAATGAGTGTTACGTCCATAATTACCTAGAAATGATGGAGAAGAATGAAAATGCACTAAAAAGTTAACCTTGAATATTTTCTTACTCCGGCTAGGAGAATCAGAGCCAAGCAAGGAAGAAGGAGCGGCCACCTGACCAAATGAACTCGAAATGAGCTGAAACTCTCCAGATCCATTCTAGACACCCAAAGGATCATTTCTTATGAAGAGTGCCAGAGAAAAATATGAGTGGAAGGCCTTCAAACAATCAGCCCAATTTTCTACAGAAGCAAAACCGGAAAACTGGACCTGTAAGAGGTCCAGCAGCATTTCCGGCCCAACCACATGGAATAAAGCTCTGAAAATTTTTGAGGATGATATACACTCATAGTGGAACATTTTTTATGAAGAAGTCGAAGGCTCATTCTGAAGTTTTGATGGAGAAATAATTGAAGGAATAAAGGGGAAGAAACTGACCTGAAAACAGCTCAACACCACATATTCATGTTTCCCACCCATATGAAGAAAGCATTTCTTTTTCCTTGGATACAATTTTTCTACCCTAAAAGATCATCATCACTTCCACATTTCTTCACCTTCATGCTTTGCTTTCATCATTACCTCATCTTTTACATATTTTACAAACCACTCTCATACTCCACTTTCATTATTTTTCTTCATCTCATCATTTCACTCTTCTTTTTCTTCCCTATTTAAACACCTTCTCCTCTCACTCTCAATCACCAATTCCTTCATCCATCTCATCTTCTTTGTCTCTCCATTTCCTTTCCATTTTTCCACATAATTCCTTCATCCATCTCATCTTCTTTGTCTCTCCATTTCCTTTCCATTTTTCCACCAATTCCTTCATCCATTCCATCTCCTTGTCTCTCCATTTCCTCTCCATATTTCTTTTCCATTCTCTAGTTTTCTTGTTCTTCATTTTCAAGCCAAGAGAAAGAGAAGCCATGCAATACATCAATTTCCCAACCGCCATCCACCCTTGTGTCGTCCCTAGAAGATTGCTTGCTTTCAAGGATCTTCAAGTTCTTCGTCTCAAGGCTTTATCATTCATCTTTCAAGGTGTATTATATCCTTTCTCTTGTTTTCTTTGTTTGATCTTGTAAAACTATGAATTCTAGTTAACAAATAATGTTAAGGGCAAAGTTTAAAGCCCGTTTATATGTTTTGAGATAAAGTTGTGATTTCTATATGTTGATTTTTATGTTGCTTATGTGGGTTTGTTTAATTAAATTTGCATGATAGAAAACTTTTGTATTTTAATCTTATGTGGTTGCAAACACTTAGGGTTTTGATATAATTGGTGCTAGGTTTAAGAACATGAAATTGACTTTTCGTTTTGTGTAAACTTGAATCAAAGTAGTAAAGGTTTTGTGCAAAGACCGAATTTAATTAAAGAGGATTGCAATTAGGTGGACTTTTCCATACTGTACACTTGAGTTGATAGCCTTTCTCTATGTCTAATGCGTTGAACATGTCATGATTGACTAGCTTTCTAGGGCTTGATTGCATGTTTGATAGGATTAATCTAGGTGCTTTCGCTTAGGTTAATTAGCATTGAAAAGTAAAATATGGGAATTCATTTGCTTTCGAATGTTTCACATGATCAACTCATCTCTCATGACATTTAAAATCAACTATAGGAATTGTAATTGGATTTCTTGCATATGGATGTGGTTTTGATCTTTGTTCCTTGCGTTCCACCCTTTGTATATATGTTTTTACGTTTTCTTTATTTTATTTATTTTAATTTTAATTTTAAGAATCCTAATCCCCCCCCTTATTTGTGTTTACTTGTATATATTTATTCTTTATTTTATTTTTGTAAATAATACTTTATTTTTAATTCTTTATTTGTTTATACAATTGTATATATTTATATTCTTTATTTTATTTTTGTAAATAATACTTTTCTTTATTTGTTTCACAATTACAAGTGTACCCTCAATCCCCGGAATAGAACGATCCCTATTTGCTTATACTACTAACGATATTTCAGGGTTAAATTGCGCGCTTGCTAAAAGCGCATCACCTACCCCCTGCGGCAAATACATGGCATTGACGCCATAAACTCCTCTCTCTACTTCTCAAGTCTATTGTGACATTATGGCTTAACCAAAACCTTCATTGGTTGATTATAAGGCCAATGTTTCGTTCTGTAAAGCCTGTTATTTAGGATTGAGACCATCCTATGCAAAGGAGATTGAGGAAATAATTCCATTCTTACAAAGAATCTAAGGGAATTCTATGGATTCGATCAACCAACTTGCGGACCGTATAGATATTTTATAGTGTTGGTTGATACGCAAACACGCTAGTCACGTGTTGTACCTGTTTGTACCTGTTTTTTGCACGTCGACCTACTAAGCTCTCACTGTTGGATGAGAGAGAATTTTGGCTGAGATTAAGTAAGGGCCAAGAATGAAGTCACTCGATCATTCGGCCGAGAATGAAATTAATTGGTCATTCAGCTGAGATGAGGAAATTAGTCAAATAAGCATTAGGTCGACCGAGAATATAAAATTTATGTCATACGGCCGAAATGAAGGTGTTGACCGAAATAAGAGTTTCTCGGTCACTCGATCGAGATTGTAGTTTTGAGTCGTATGACTAGGCGTTGTTCAGTCACTCGACCGAGATTAGAGTTTTGAGCCTGAGACAAAAACATCGTTCAATCACTCGGCCGAGGTTTGAGATTTTGGGTCGAACGACCCAAAAGATGATGAAATTGGATTATACGGTTGGTTACATGGTTGGAAAATCCAAGTTCAAATGAATGACTACGCAGATGGGCTGAGAAGGAGCTTAGATATGCTCAGCCAAGCCCAACTGACAAACATCGGCCGAGGAGTCTGTTCAAGGAAGGAATCCTCACGAGGAAAGAGTTCAAATCAATTATGGATTTCAATTGTGAAGATTCCAGATATCAGCCGAATCATAACATTTATGGATGAATTAACCCAAAAAAGGAATATGAATCCTACTTGAATTCCACGTCTTAGAGAGCAAGTTATCCTAGGTTTTTGATTTGTATATATAGCACCTTGTAACTCATTGTAAAAGGTCCTGCACCACACAAACAAATCAATATACAACTTTTACTCAAACCTTTCTCTTACTCTTTCGTAGGTACTTTGCCTTCTATTCAACTTTCATAACTTGTTTTCATTTTTAGTTTCTTATTTCAATTCAGTACTTTACATTCAAGCATTTTACTTTCTTGTTCTTTATTTTATATGCACTTTACTTTTCGCACTTAGGAGTAGTTCGTAACATAGAATTATCATCCATTGATCTCTTTCGGCCAGTCCGGATTGGATTGATGCGATTCGCCATTCACACGCATATCATCTCACAACGTTTTGACAACCGAAACCACTTCACCTTCGTCTTTACCGTGATTTGCGAGTACCTTCACCTAATAGATTTCTCGCTTGTCACCCGAACCTTTGAGTTTACCCAAGAAGTGAGTGTGATAGAAGATCCCGGTCAGGATTGACGCCTAACCGAAGTCCTTGCAACAGAGGCATCAGAACCTAACGGCCGAGAGGGTTCCTTCCTCGGCCTACAATCATTTGAAAGAAGTCAGATCACGCACCATTCAAATCAGAAACCTCGCTCGGCCGTTCGGCCGCGAGTTGGCACGCCCGCGCAATTTCAGAAGGACAATTCAACCACAAGTCCCTCGGCTCGCATTTCAGCCGAGACGATTTTGAGGCAAACATCTTTTGGCACGCCCAGTGGGACAGAAATGTATTAGCTAGCATATTTACAAATGAGTTTCTATGAGCCGAATGCAAACGGCTCTAATTCAATATATGATGCCAATGGTGGATACAGCTATGCGACGTACAATAGTTTTGTTGATTTGAATAGTCATGCCGAATGGAGTTTACAAACACCAACAACTCAATATGGTTTTAATGGCCAATACATGGATGGAACATGGACTGATCAAAAGACCGAATATTTGGTCAACCCACGTCCAAAATTTGTTTCAAATCACCAACGAAATTGTTGGAAAATCATGGAATCCATAAAAAAGAGTACAGAAAGCTTATATGAAAACTCTCAAAAGAGCCAAGAAGAGTTGGATGAATACTTTCAAAAGCGTAAAGAGAAACTGGAAGAGGATTGGAGGAAGTATGAGGAGGAGTCCATGGAGAGAAGGAGAAAGGCCGAGGAAGATTATCGAGCACGACAAAATGCATATATGATTTCAATGGTATCTCATCCATCTCACCCATTCATCCAACACGACGAAAAAAATTTTAGTTCGGTTGTAGAAGATAAAGTCGGCCCAGAAGCTCCGCGGTTGGCTGATTTGAAGATTGAGCCCAAAATTGGTCACTCAAGTGCGTTCGAAGAAGTAGACAATCATGTGGTTAAGTACGGAGATCAATTGGTTGAAGAAATTGAACATTTTGACATGAGTGTTGGAGACAAAGCTGATCAAGAGAAATCACAATCATCAAAATTTGAGGTAAAAGCTAAAGCTTGTGATTCAGAAACATGTCCGAAGGTTGAAATGTTGGCCTACACAGTGGCCAAAAATCAAGAACATGCTACAAGGGTTTTGAGTATGATGCTTTATGGACTCCAGAAGCTTGAACCAAATGCTGAAAACAAAGAAACTTATGAGTTTGAATTAAAACATCGTTGGCCACCTCCATAACAGCCACAAGAATTTTACATTTTGTTCTCTTGCTTTCGTTTTGGTAAATATAAAAAAAAATCTCGGCCGAGGTGACCAAGAATTGGATCGGCCAAAGTACTTTAGAAAAGTCGGCTGAATCGACTAAGATTTTGTTTGGCCGAAGTAAGATGAAATCTCAGCTGAATCCATAAAATTTGGTTGGCCAAAGTAAAAAGGAAAGTGTCGGCCGAGATAAAAAAAAGTTGGGTCGGCCGAAGTGCTTTAGAATTCGGCTGAATCGACCAAGAGTTTGGTTGGTCGAAATTCAAAAGTTGGCTGAATCGACCAAGATTTTGTTTGGCCGAAGTAAGATGAAATCTCAGCTGAATCCATAAAATTTGGTTGGCCAAAGTAAAAAAGAAGTGTCGGCCGAGATAGAAAAAAAGTTGGGTCGGCCGAAGTGCTTTAGAATTCGGCCAAATCGACCAAGAGTTTGGTTAGCCAAAATTCAAAAGTCGGCCGAATCGACCAAGATTTTCTTTGGCCGAAATAAAAAAAATAAAAAAAATGTCGGCCGATTTAGATAAATTTAGTTGGTCAAAGTAAAAAAAAAAAAATGTTGGCCGAAATAGAAAAAAGTTAGGTCGGCCGAATCGACCAAGAGTTTGGTTGGTCGAAATTCAAAAGTCGGCTGAATCGACTAAGATTTTGTTTGGCCGAAGTAAGATGAAATCTCAGCTGAATCCATAAAATTTGGTTGGCCAAAGTAAAAAAGAAAGTGTCGGCCGAGATAAAAAAAAAAGTTGGGTCGGCCGAAGTGCTTTAGAATTCGGCTGAATCGACCAAGAGTTTGGTTGGTCGAAATTCAAAAGTTGGCTGAATCGACCAAGATTTTGTTTGGCCGAAGTAAGATGAAATCTCAGCTGAATCCATAAAATTTGGTTGGCCAAAGTAAAAAAGAAGTGTCGGCCGAGATAGAAAAAAAAGTTGGGTCGGCCGAAGTGCTTTAGAATTCGGCCGAATCGACCAAGAATTTGGTTGGCCAAAATTCAAAAGTCGGCCGAATCGACCAAGATGTTGTTTGGCCAAAGTAAGAAGAAATCTCAGCCGAATCAATAGAGAATTTGGTTGGCCGAAGTAAAAAAGAAATGTCAGCAATTTGGTTAGCCAAAGTAAAAAAGAAAGTGTCGACTGAGATAGGAAAAAGTTAGGTCGGTTGAAGTGCTTTAGAAGTCGGCCGAGTCGACCAAAATTTGGTTGGCCGAAATTCAAAAGTCGGCCGAATCGACAAAGATTTTGGTTAGCCGAAATAAATAAGAAGAGGGTTGGCCGAAGTGCTTTAGAAGTCGGCCGAGTCGACCAAAATTTGGTTGGCCGAAATTCAAAAGTCGGCCGAATCGACAAAGATTTTGGTTAGCCGAAGTAAATAAGAAGAGGGGTTGGCCGAAGTGCTTTAGAAGTCAGCCGAGTCGACCAAAAATTTGGTTGGCCGAAATTCAAAAATCGGCCGAATAGACCAAGATTTTGATTGGTTGAAGTAAAATAAAATATCGGCCGAGTCGACCAAGAATTTGGTTGGTTAAAGTAAAAAAAAATAAACGTCGACCGAGGTGACCAAGAGTTGGGTTGTCCGAGGTAAATAAGAAATGTCGGTCGAATTTTAATCAAAAGTTGGGTCGGCCAAGTTAGACAATGAAATAGTTGGCCGAGATGTATAAAGAAAGCGGCTAAGTCACTTTACAAAATTAACAGCCGCGTCAACCAAGACCATACACATAAAGATGGTTAGACACTACAAATGAGTTCAAACGGCCGAGTAAAATATTAAAACTCAATGGCTTCTCTATCATTTTCCAAACCTTGCATGACGTGATTAACTTTCCGCTTCAAGAAGTCTCTTATTGTCACAAGACTTGGCTGAGGACACAATAGAAATACGCATGGCAAGGTCATGTTTCAGATAGAGATTGAGTATAATATCATGACCGAGCTTTCGATCAAGCGAAAAAAAAAAGGGTTACGAACCAAGTTGTGGGTTGCAAAAAATCATGTTTGAGATGATGGGTCAACATGGCAGTCTTTATGTTCCACAACTCGGACGACCAAATTCTCAAATCTTGGATGTCTCGGCCAAGTTTTCAAGTCTTGGATGTCTCGGTCAAATTTTCAATCGAATTTTCAAGTTCTGCATGACTCGACCAAGTTTCTCGGTCACATGACCGAGTTGTCTTAAGGTATTATACTTTTATTTAAGTCTCATAACCACTTGGCTTGAGAGCCAATGCCTATGAGACTAGGGGGGCTATGTTTGTACCTGTTTTTTGCACGTCGACCTACTAAGCTCTCACTGTTGGATGAGAGAGAATTTTGGCTGAGATTAAGTAAGGGCCAAGAATGAAGTCACTCGATCATTCGGCCGAGAATGAAATTAATTGGTCATTCAGCTGAGATGAGGAAATTAGTCAAATAAGCATTAGGTCGACCGAGAATATAAAATTTATGTCATACGGCCGAAATGAAGGTGTTGACCGAAATAAGAGTTTCTCGGTCACTCGATCGAGATTGTAGTTTTGAGTCGTATGACTAGGCGTTGTTCAGTCACTCGACCGAGATTAGAGTTTTGAGCCTGAGACAAAAACATCGTTCAATCACTCGGCCGAGGTTTGAGATTTTGGGTCGAACGACCCAAAAGATGATGAAATTGGATTATACGGTTGGTTACATGGTTGGAAAATCCAAGTTCAAATGAATGACTACGCAGATGGGCTGAGAAGGAGCTTAGATATGCTCAGCCAAGCCCAACTGACAAACATCGGCCGAGGAGTCTGTTCAAGGAAGGAATCCTCACGAGGAAAGAGTTCAAATCAATTATGGATTTCAATTGTGAAGATTCCAGATATCAGCCGAATCATAACATTTATGGATGAATTAACCCAAAAAAGGAATATGAATCCTACTTGAATTCCACGTCTTAGAGAGCAAGTTATCCTAGGTTTTTGATTTGTATATATAGCACCTTGTAACTCATTGTAAAAGGTCCTGCACCACACAAACAAATCAATATACAACTTTTACTCAAACCTTTCTCTTACTCTTTCGTAGGTACTTTGCCTTCTATTCAACTTTCATAACTTGTTTTCATTTTTAGTTTCTTATTTCAATTCAGTACTTTACATTCAAGCATTTTACTTTCTTGTTCTTTATTTTATATGCACTTTACTTTTCGCACTTAGGAGTAGTTCGTAACATAGAATTATCATCCATTGATCTCTTTCGGCCAGTCCGGATTGGATTGATGCGATTCGCCATTCACACGCATATCATCTCACAACGTTTTGACAACCGAAACCACTTCACCTTCGTCTTTACCGTGATTTGCGAGTACCTTCACCTAATAGATTTCTCGCTTGTCACCCGAACCTTTGAGTTTACCCAAGAAGTGAGTGTGATAGAAGATCCCGGTCAGGATTGACGCCTAACCGAAGTCCTTGCAACAGAGGCATCAGAACCTAACGGCCGAGAGGGTTCCTTCCTCGGCCTACAATCATTTGAAAGAAGTCAGATCACGCACCATTCAAATCAGAAACCTCGCTCGGCCGTTCGGCCGCGAGTTGGCACGCCCGCGCAATTTCAGAAGGACAATTCAACCACAAGTCCCTCGGCTCGCATTTCAGCCGAGACGATTTTGAGGCAAACAGTACCATTATCCACTCATAATGCTGCTTATACTACACTCCTAGCACATAAAATATGGCTACGGGCTCACTACCCAGATCATCCCATTCAGTCTGATAATGCTAGAGAGTTTACATCGACAATTTTTGATGACTATTGCATAGCATTGGGTATTGATATCAAGTATCATATTCCCATGTACACACCCAATTGGTCTCGCGGAAAAGCCACCATTAAACGACTACGATGGTAGCCCGGACATTGGTAATGCGCACCAATATTTCCGCTTGGGTTATGCAATATCGCATGCAGCTATGCTAATTCGTCTACGACTCATAACAGCCACTCAACTTTTATTTGCGTTACAGCTAGTGACTGGGTTCGAGTCTAATATCTCGTATTTATGCATATTTGAGTGTGCGGTTCATGTGCCAATTGCGCCGCCACAGCGCATCAACATGAGTCATTGCAACGAATGCATATATATATTTGTTGGACATGAGTCCCCAACTATAAGTCCGCTATGTAGAACCCTTGACAGGCGATCTCTATTTCGCTTAATTTGCGAATTGTCACTTTGATGAAACAGTCTTCTCGTCGTTAGGGGGAGATTAGAATGTCAATGTTCAACAGGAATGACAGGAATTTTCGTGGTCTGTTCCCACTATATCTCATCTTGATCCCCTAAAAGTGACGAGATCACATATACCTGCTGCAAACATGCCTGCAAGGATTGATGTCCCCACAAGAGGACATGGTGCCACCCAGAGAAGATGGGTACTGCACCACTACCATGGATGGTGGTATGGTGACGTCACAAAGGTGGCATAATGGCGTCATAGGCCATGGGTTCCGCTAGAGAGAGTAGAAGACCCATAGGTTAGATGGATTCTCGCCCTAAGAAGAGAGCAAGTTTAGCACAACTTGATCCATTGATCATTGATACTCAAAATCCGTCTCATGAGAATATTTTGGATTGTGGTTATGTCCATGAGACATCGTTGGGGGACGTCTCAATGTTAGAACCAATTCCTGAGAATATAGAGATCTCTACGAACTGCACTAGTGTACATGAGGACGTGGAATTGTTGAGACCAATGACATAGAACCTTACTCCGTTGAAGAATTCCAACGTAGAGAAAATTGAGTTAAATGGAAAGATGCGATCCAGGTTGAATTGGATTCACTAACGAAGAGGAAGGATTTCGGGCCTGAGATGCCAACACTTCCTAACATAAAACCTACTGACATTAATAGGTCTTCGTTAGATAGCGTGATGAGAAAAAGAGATGGTAATCTAGCCTTATGGCGCAAGGTTTCTCACAACGCCCTGGAATCGACTACGAGAAGACATATTCTCTAGTAATGGATGTCATTGCACTCCACTACCTTATCAGTTTGGTAGTTTCCAAATAACTAAACATGCAGCTTACGAATGTGGTCACTATGTATCTCTATGGGGATCTAGATATAGAATATAATGAAGGTTCTTGTGGACTTTATTTACCCAAGTCAAGTGGCTCTAGACCACGGAGCACATTTGCAACGAGGTTGAAATGCTCACTAAAATGACTACTTGATTAGGAAGGGATATGATGAACTATGCCCACGCGTTTCCATGACAAGTTCCGGATTTGCAATTGTCGCGGTTTATGTTGGTAGACATAATTGGAACCGTTGAGAGTTAAGGGAAACCGCTGAACACCTGAAATCCGAGTTTGAGAGGAAGGACCTTGGGAGAACACAGTTTTGTCTAGATTCAGAACTTGTATACCGTGTCAATAGATGCTTAGGCATTTTGATAAAGTCAAAAATGCACTCCCATGGTCGTCTGTAGTTTTGGCCCTAAAAGGGATCCGTTTCGTCCCAGGGATGATGACGAAGACGTGTTAATAGCGGAAGTGCTTACTTATGTACAATAAGCGCATTATTGTATTTAGCACAATATAAGACCGGATACCTCAATTATTATAAACTTGTTAGCTAGACATAGCCCCGCGCCAACGCAACACCATTAGATTGGTAGAAAGACAATCTTTCGATATTTGAGAGGTACGATTGATATGGGCTTGTTCTATCCCTACAGAGAAAAGAGATGACGGAAGTGTGGGATCGGACCCTACAAGGCAAAATGCCACCTTCCATGCTCCTCCTCCCCTCCATCAAAATGACAACAAGCACTGCTAAATATTGAAGTGAACCAAATCCGATCAGAGGATAATGTAGCGGACTTATTTACTAAGTCGTTACCAAAATCCACCTTCGAGAAACATGTGAAGAGCATCGGATTGAGAAAGTTATCCGAACTCCCATGATTGTAGCAATCAGGGGGAGATATTGACATCAGGGGGAGGCATGATGTTTACATGTTCGATCTCGAAGAGTGAAGGACGTGTTGTGCTCTTTTTGTCCTTTGACCAGGGTTATTTTTGTCACACAGGGTTTTTGTTACCTGGCAAGGTTTTTAACGAGGCAACGATCAAAGCGTCATCACCAAGTTTGAGCGGCACAAGGGGGAGTGTTGAAGGATGTCGACATAGTGTGCCTCTACAAACTAGGGTTTATGATTGTAATAGGAAAGTGTTATAGGTATTCAATTGTATTCGGATTCTCTTACCTTTTGTATGAAGGAATTGTGTCCTAAAACAATCATTTTGATGTAATTATTATTAATCAAAAGGGCAAGTTTATTGTTCATTGCTTATATTTGATATTTGATTGAACAAGGTCCATGGAATATGAGTTAAAGATAAAGTAATCTAAAGAGTTAGATGTGTGAGACCTTTACTCTTTCACACTCTTATCCTAAAAGGTTCCTAGTCATAGGATTATCACTTGGACATTGATAATCCGGAAAGACTAGCACATACTATGTATGCTCAATATGGAGGATGATATGTCTCTTGTCATTTGTGTGGAGACACTAATACAAGTATGTGGGTGCTCTTAATTTAAAGAGTACACTGAACGCGATCATTAGAGTTCTTGTATGGAGTCTTACTTACATGTCAAACTTGAACTCTAAATTGCAATAATACAAATTAGTCCTTTGACCTGAGACACCATAGTTGTCTTATGAGTGAATTGATTATTTCTTGATGATGCAATAATATTGTGTCCCTTAATGGATATAATAGATGCATTCATTGGTATAATCAATTCGGTCATGGAGACATGTGAGTGTACAATAAGGAATCTCTATCCTTAAGTAAATAAGGTGTATGTTCAAAGATGTGATTCAATAAGTCTTTGGCCAAAGCATTGAATGAGATTAAAAAGGAGTTTCTAATCACATTCTAAGAATCACATAAGAATGAAAATCACATTAGGGGATTGACATATCAATTCCATACCCCGATGATGTGATTTAGAACATAGTGTTAGAGAAGGACCGTATTGTATTGTAATTCCAATTGAATAGGTTCTTTGTCATTCTACATTAACTAGGGTAGTCATGATATGTTGCAAGACGTCACTCATGACTTGTGAAGTCCCCGAGGATTAATAAACATTTATAATCCTAATAACAAGGGAGAATCAAAAATGGAGTTTTTGATTCGTAAACAAAATAGAATGGTTTCTATAAACTTCACTGCCTTGTTAATTAGAACCTAAGAGATCGCACACCATATAAGTGGATCATTGAGATTGTATATGAAGAAGATTAAACAAGAGTTGGTTATGACCAAATAATTAATTAGATTTATTATTTGGACATAATTAGGATTTTCTGGTAAAACCGAACCTATTGGGCCTAAACGATTGTCGGGTTTTTGGTGTGGACTTGGGCTTCACTAAATGAGATTTAAATGAAAGCCCAAGACACATTTTTAGTGCCCAATAACATGTATGGACCAGCCAACATATTGGCTTTATGAAAGCCAATATTTTTCTTTTAGTAATTGGAGTTATTTCCTATTATATAAAAGTGAAAGCATGGACATAATAATAAGTGTGTCTCCACACTATTATTTTCAGATTTGAGATTTGAGAGAGAGAGAGAAAGAGTTCTCCCTTGGTCCATTACCAAATTAAAGGAAAGAAGAACACTTGCATAATTTCTTCTTTTCTTTCATCTTTCTTCATCTCTTGATTCACTTGGTGAAGATCCTTAGAGGCCATATCTTTTTGTGGCTTTCCTTACTACATCAAAGAGAAGATTACAAGCACAAGAAGGAGTACAAGAAGGAGTTCTTAATCCAAGGTGCTTCAAGGTGGAGGAAACACACACAAGGAGAGATCAAGGAGAGGAACTTTGGTGGTTCACTTGGATCGGATTGAGATCACGCTCCAAGGGTGAGTAGAACATAAACTCCCTCTTTGTTCTTCCTTACTATGCATGCTATGTTTATATACATATCACAATAAGCCAAGATCATGGGTTAAAGGAATGGATTTTATGTTTAGTTAGTAGTTTAATGGTTAAACTAATTCCGCACTAATTAAAAAGTTTTGAAATCCATCCATTCCTTCAATTGGTATCAGAGCCATTGGCTTAATTTTGGTATGTTATAAACATGGCTAAGTATTTTGGTTGATGTGATTTTCTTAAGCTTAGAGTAATATGTAATTTAGATCATAAAATTTGCTTTGTCATAAAAGTTATGAAGCATGTGATGTAAGGTAGATTTTATGATAGCTAGAAAAAGTTTCTGGAAATTACATGTAAGAAGTGGTTTAAGTTTTATGAAACTTTGATGCATATGAGATATGTATTAAGGGATTCTATATGTTTCTTAATTAAGGTGTTAATCTTAGAAACATATTAGATTATATATGCCTTAGGGTATGCATGATTTTTGGCTTCAAAGATGAAGTAAACAAATGTTCAATGGAAGAACACAAAGCTGGAATTTTATTTCCAGCTTTGGAACATGTCTAAACTAGTTATGAACTAGCTAATTTTTCATGGTGTTTGCTCTCACTTTTGATCCATAAATTCATGAATTGAAATTTATCCAATAGTTAGTGATGACATAAAATCAATTCCATGATTCCCTCACCAAAAGGTTGGTAGAGTTAGTCATCTTTACTATTAGTTTCTCTAAATTACCCACCAAAAGTTGGAATAAGATAAGAGACATGTCTCCCTAAATTACTCACCAAAAGTTGGTGAATCATGATGTAAAACATCATCCCCTAAATCACTCACCAAAAGTTGGTGATGCATGATGTAAAACATCATCCCCTAAATCACTCATCAAAAGTGATGTGAGACATCATCCCCTAAATTACTCACCAAAAGTTAGTGATGCATGATGTAAGACATCATCATCTCCTAAATCACTCAACTAATTTACTTGCATTAAATTAAAGTAATTTAGTGGTTAACTTATTTTGATTGAGTTAATTATGCTTGTTTAATTAACCTTATTAATCTTGGTTAATTAAAGGATGATTATGGACTATGGCCAAATATAATTGAGCATGTGATTGGCCGACTATTCATTTTGAATGAATGTGGTTATGTAATTAAAGTAGTTAATTCATTTGGGTTATGTAATTAAAGTAGTTAATTCATTTGGTTGTGTAACTAAGTAGCTTATTTAATTTATTCAAGTTTGATTAAATTTAAATGGGAGCTTGTATGCCCCTAATCCACTCTTGTAATCGAAGATGGATGCACATGAGGATGATCCAAAGAAGAAGTTTGAAGTCATCTAGCCTTGAAAGAAGTTCAAGTGCAAAGTGTAATAGCTTAGCTTAGTTATTTAATTTTCGTAATCGTTACGCGTAATTAAAATCAACCACCCAAACATGACCTTGATCCAACATATTGGCTCATGTTGGATCAAACAACAAGTCCATAATCATCCTATGTGACCTATTATAATTGCATGTCCATTGCACTTGATCAAGTAATTTTATATTTCCCATGATTCCATTTGAAAAATGTTTTTGATGAAATCAAATTGTTTTTCTGAAAACAATTAGTGGGAGTATTTTATTATAGATCAAGTATAATGAATGTGTGATTGCAATAGGATCAAAGCAAATGCAATGTGATTGTTATTAATAAGATTATTAAAGATGAGACCTTAAAATTCCCTCAAAGTGATATTAAGTTTAAAAACGAAGAAGTCATTATGAATGCTTCTTTGTGGCCTTCCAACATTGTAATCTCCTAGTAAATGTTCTTGCATGTGAATATCATTCCGAACGGAGGTATTTCTTGCTAGGAGCATTAAAGAGAGGTTATTCAACATTTGATGTTGTAAGGTAGGGACAAATCTTGGTCAATATTCTATTATGATGAGATTTAATTTTTGATCTCTATACTTACATGAGATGTTGGGTATAGCTTAACTAGAGTAATTTATCAATATCCTATTATGGTGAGACTTAATTACTTTAGAGGCCAAAGTTATGGATATTCACATTTGATGTGATTGGATAAGAGTATCCTCTCATGGAAATTAAGTTGACTTATAGTTCTATTATGATGCGGTTGGCTTAATGAATATGAGTCTTCCATACTCACTAAGAGTTTTAATTTATACTCTCGAATTCCTTGAGGGATTTGGAATTTGATAAAATAGTGAGAGGGTGCCATTTGATTCTTAAGACCCGAGTCACTTGGTTTTAAAATAAATCTTATTTATTTTATTTTTTATGTTATGTAGATTGCAATATGTCAGGACACCCTATCACCAAAATTCTCAATGAAAATCGTCTTGAGGGCCCAAACTTCAATGACTGGCTCCGCAATTTGAAAATTGTATTGACATTCGATAAGATCGCTTATGTCTTACAAAATGCACCCCCTCACACTCTTTTGGCTCAAGATGCAACCGATGAGCAACGTGTTGCTTATCAAAAGCATAAGGATGATGACACTCAAGCTAAATGTGTTATGCTTGCATCCATGAACTCACAACTTCAGAAGCAACATGAGAATATGGATAGCGCCAGTTTTATATTACTCCATCTCACTGAATTGTTTGGTGAGAGAAATAGAAATGTGCGCTTCACAGTAGTCAATGAGCTTATTAAGACAAAGCATGTGAGGGGTGCACCTGTTCATCAACATGGTCTAAAAATGATAGGCCTTATTGAGCAAATTCAAGACCTTGGATTTGCACTTGATGCGGAGCTAGCTCAAGATCTTCTTCTTTCCTCCCTAGATGATTCATTTTCTCAGTTCATAATGAACTATAATATGCAACAAATGGATCATACTCTTTCTGATCTTCTCAATATGCTGGTAACAGCTGAGAAGCAAATTAAGAAAGAGAGTGGGAGTGCGGCTATTATCGCTTCTTCTTCATCCAGTAAGTCCAAATGTAAAGGCAAAGGGAAGAAGAAACAAGTGATAAAGCCTAAGGGAGTAGTCCAAAAGAAGAAGAAGAAGGAACAAAAGGAACCAAAAGGTATTTGTTTCTTTTGCAACAAAGATGGGCACTGGAAGAGGAATTGCAAAGCTTATCTTGCATCCTTGAAGAATAAGTCTTCAACAGAAGGTACGATCAATGTGATTGAATCGATATTTACAGTTAATAATACTTCCACTTGGATAATTGATTCAGGTGCATCCCACCATGTTTGCACTTCGTTGCAGGACCTAGTGGGAGCAAGGAAGCTTAAAGCTGGAGAAATCACCCTGCGTGTAGGAAATGGCACAAGAGTTGACGCCAAAGCCGTGGGGACTTATATTTTGAAGTTACCATCAGGAGATACATTGGAGTTAAATAATTGTCTTTATCTTCCTATATGTATAAAGAACCTAATCTCCATCTCCATGCTTTTGAAGGATGGTTATAGAGTAGTTTTTGATAAACTAAGTGGTTTTGTATCTATTAATGAACGCATGATATGTCATGCTAATATTATTGATGGTCTCTTTCATCTAGCTTTAGATGGTAGTATTAACTGTATGAAGGAAAATGCTTTGGGATCTAAGAGATCTCGAGAAACGGTTAACCCCATTAAGATGTGGCACCTTAAACTTGGTCATATTAGCCAAGATAGAATTCACAAATTATCCAAAAATGGATACTTAGAGTCATTAGGATCTGATCCTATGCCTACTTGTGAGTCTTGTCTAAAAGGAAAAATGACCAAGTCACATTATGGTGGACAAAGAACAAGAGTTAAAGAACTCCTAGGCCTAATACATACCGATGTATGTGGTCCCATGTCCACTATTAGTAGAGGTGGGTTCTCATACTTCATAACCTTTACCGATGATTATTCTCGGTTTGGTTATTTATACCTTATGAAGAACAAATCTGAAGCCTTTGAAAAGTTCAAAGAATTTAAGAATGAAGTTGAGAAACAAACCGACAGAAGTATTAAGGCTCTAAGATCTGATCGAGGAGGCGAATACTTAAGCAATGAGTTTATTGATTATCTCAAACAAGAAGGCATTGTTTCTTCATTAGCTCCTCCTGGAACACCACAACTCAATGGTGTCTCTGAAAGGAGAAATCGAACTTTGTTAGACATGGTTCGTTCCATGATGAGCTATACTGATTTACCTATATCCTTTTGGGGATATGCACTTCAAACAGCAATTTATTTGTTGAATAAAGTGCCTTCCAAGTCCGTCCCTCTTACACCATATGAGATGTGGCATGGGAAGAAACCAAGTCTCAATCATATTAAGATTTGGGGTTGTCCAGCTTATGTCAAAAGACTAGAAGCAGGCAAGCTTGAAGCTAGATCAAGCAAGTGTTTATTTGTGGGATATCCTAAAGATAGTTTAGGATATTATTTCTATCAACCTGAAGAACAAAAGGTGTTTGTTAGCAGGAATGCCACTTTTCTTGAAAGGGACTACGTCCTTGATGGAAATGTTGAGCAAATGGTAGAACTCAAGGAAGTGTCCAACAAGCCACAAACTAACACTCCATTTCCCATTGAACAACTTCCTGAACCAACTATAACACAAACTCCAAGAATTTCTAGTAGGATCCGGATACCTCCCAAGAGGTATGGTTTGTGTCATGAAAGCCTTGGGGAGTTAAATCTCCTTGGTGACAATGAAAACCTGTATGATCCTTCTAGTTATAATGAAGCAATGTCAAATGTTGACTCAAAGCAATGGCAAGAAGCCATGGAATCCGAGATTGACTCTATGTATACCAATCAAGTCTGGACTCTCGTTGACCCTCCACCTGGTATTAGACCAATTGGAAACAAATGGGTCTTCAAGAAAAAGATAGGCTCAGATGGTAAAATAGAAACCTACAAAGCTAGGTTGGTGGCAAAGGGCTATAAGCAAAGAGAGGGCATTGACTATGAAGATACGTTCTCTCCTGTTGCCATGGTTAAATCTATTCGGATATTATTTGCTATAGCTGCTCACTATGATTATGAGATATGGCAAATGGACGTAAAGACTGCCTTTCTGAATGGCAACCTTGAGGAAGACCTTTATATGGATCAACCTGAAGGCTTTACGTCTAAAGATGACATTCATAAAGTGTGTAAGCTTCATAGGTCCATCTATGGACTCAAGCAAGCTTCAAGGAGTTGGAACATCCGTTTTGATGATGCAGTCAAATCTTTTGGTTTCACACAAAACATGGATGAACCTTGTGTTTACAAGAAGGTCAGTGGGAGTGTTGTTGTGTTCCTTGTACTTTATGTAGATGACATCCTACTATTTGGGAATGATGTAGGAATGTTATCTTCAATTAAAGTTTGGTTGTCCAAGACTTTCCTTATGAAGGATCTTGGAGAAGCTGCCTATGTACTAGGAATAAAGATCTATAGAGACAGATCAAAAAGATTAATTGGATTATCTCAATCCTTGTACATAGACAAAGTGCTGAATAGATTTCACATGGAACAATCTAAGAAGGGTTTTCTGCCTGTCAGACATGGCATTCACCTTTCTAAGAAAATGTGCCCACAAACGATTGAGGAAGTGCAAAAGATGAGCAAGATCCCATATGCATCTGCAATAGGGAGCCTCATGTATGCGATGCTATGCACAAGACCTGATATCAGTTATGGCGTAAGCATAACCAGTCGATATCAGTTCAATCCAGGTTTAGAACACTGGAATGCTGTTAAGAATATCCTTAAGTACTTGAGAAGGACTAAAGATTTATTCCTCGTTTATGGAGGTGGTGATTTGCAATCAGAGTTGCAAGTGGAAGCATACACAGACTCAGATTTTCAATCTGATGTGAATGACAGAAAATCCACATCAGGGTTTGTCTTCACCTTGAATGGAGGTGCAGTAAATTGGAGAAGCTGCAAACAAAGCGTTACTGCAGATTCCACTACTGAGGCAGAATACATTGCAGCATCAGAAGCTGCAAAGGAAGCAGTTTGGATGAAAAAGTTCATCACTGAACTTGATGTTGTTCCTACCATTGAGTCACCGATTCCACTTTATTGTGACAACAATGGGGCAATTGCTCAAGCCAAGGAACCAAGGTCTCATCAAAAATCCAAACACATCGAAAGACGCTTCCATATCATAAGGGAGATTGTTAATCGTGGAGACATTAACATTCTCAAAGTAGCATCTGTTGATAACATATCAGATCCATTCACTAAGCCTTTATCACAAGCAAAGCTAGAACAACATCTTGAGAAGATGGGTGTACGTTTCATGGCTGATTGGGTTTAGTACAAGTGGGAGATTGAAGGAATTGTGTCCTAAAACAATCATTTTGATGTAATTATTATTGTAATTATTATTAATCAAAAGGGCAAGTTTATTGTTCATTGCTTATATTTGATATTTGATTGAACAAGGTCCATGGAATATGAGTTAAAGATAAAGTAATCTAAAGAGTTAGATGTGTGAGACCTTTACTCTTTCACACTCTTATCCTAAAAGGTTCCTAGTCATAGGATTATCACTTGGACATTGATAATCCGGAAAGACTAGCACATACTATGTATGCTCAATATGGAGGATGATATGTCTCTTGTCATTTGTGTGGAGACACTAATACAAGTATGTGGGTGCTCTTAATTTAAAGAGTACACTGAACGCGATCATTAGAGTTCTTGTATGGAGTCTTACTTACATGTCAAACTTGAACTCTAAATTGCAATAATACAAATTAGTCCTTTGACCTGAGACACCATAGTTGTCTTATGAGTGAATTGATTATTTCTTGATGATGCAATAATATTGTGTCCCTTAATGGATATAATAGATGCATTCATTGGTATAATCAATTCGGTCATGGAGACATGTGAGTGTACAATAAGGAATCTCTATCCTTAAGTAAATAAGGTGTATGTTCAAAGATGTGATTCAATAAGTCTTTGGCCAAAGCATTGAATGAGATTAAAAAGGAGTTTCTAATCACATTCTAAGAATCACATAAGAATGAAAATCACATTAGGGGATTGACATATCAATTCCATACCCCGATGATGTGATTTAGAACATAGTGTTAGAGAAGGACCGTATTGTATTGTAATTCCAATTGAATAGGTTCTTTGTCATTCTACATTAACTAGGGTAGTCATGATATGTTGCAAGACGTCACTCATGACTTGTGAAGTCCCCGAGGATTAATAAACATTTATAATCCTAATAACAAGGGAGAATCAAAAATGGAGTTTTTGATTCGTAAACAAAATAGAATGGTTTCTATAAACTTCACTGCCTTGTTAATTAGAACCTAAGAGATCGCACACCATATAAGTGGATCATTGAGATTGTATATGAAGAAGATTAAACAAGAGTTGGTTATGACCAAATAATTAATTAGATTTATTATTTGGACATAATTAGGATTTTCTGGTAAAACCGAACCTATTGGGCCTAAACGATTGTCGGGTTTTTGGTGTGGACTTGGGCTTCACTAAATGAGATTTAAATGAAAGCCCAAGACACATTTTTAGTGCCCAATAACATGTATGGACCAGCCAACATATTGGCTTTATGAAAGCCAATATTTTTCTTTTAGTAATTGGAGTTATTTCCTATTATATAAAAGTGAAAGCATGGACATAATAATAAGTGTGTCTCCACACTATTATTTTCAGATTTGAGATTTGAGAGAGAGAGAGAAAGAGTTCTCCCTTGGTCCATTACCAAATTAAAGGAAAGAAGAACACTTGCATAATTTCTTCTTTTCTTTCATCTTTCTTCATCTCTTGATTCACTTGGTGAAGATCCTTAGAGGCCATATCTTTTTGTGGCTTTCCTTACTACATCAAAGAGAAGATTACAAGCACAAGAAGGAGTACAAGAAGGAGTTCTTAATCCAAGGTGCTTCAAGGTGGAGGAAACACACACAAGGAGAGATCAAGGAGAGGAACTTTGGTGGTTCACTTGGATCGGATTGAGATCACGCTCCAAGGGTGAGTAGAACATAAACTCCCTCTTTGTTCTTCCTTACTATGCATGCTATGTTTATATACATATCACAATAAGCCAAGATCATGGGTTAAAGGAATGGATTTTATGTTTAGTTAGTAGTTTAATGGTTAAACTAATTCCGCACTAATTAAAAAGTTTTGAAATCCATCCATTCCTTCATTGTATACCTTGTAACTCCCTATATAAGGGCTCCTATTATCAATAATAAACATACAATTCCATTCTCCTACAACATTAGTACAAAATCTACGGAGTCAATGACACCAGATTCAAGAGCGTCGAAGTATATTATCCCAAAATATAAAAAAATGTGACATTTGGTGTCTTCGCAGAGCAAGAGTCATTCAGAACTGTGCAAGCTCCAAATGTGGCAACACAATATAAAGAACATGGGTAAGCACCGGCATGATTTGCACATGATTCTTGCCAACAAGCTGCTTTCCTTTCTATAGAAAACAAGTACCAAAAGGCACCAACAACTTACAGGAGCAGCAAACCACTTGGTCAGAATCGGAGAGAACCAATAGCAGGATTATGAGAAAACAACAGAAATATAGTTATATATTAAAGAGAACTTGTTCAATAAGTAATCATCAGAAGCTCTCCGGTGGAACACAGTGTCTAATAATATTGACTGGCATGACTAGAATTAATGACTAATTAGAAATGGTTCTGAAAAAACTTACATGACTAGCAAGCATATAAAGGAAGAGATTAGCCCAGGCAGTTTCAGCGAGGATGCCAGAAATACTTGTAACCCTTCTTAACAAGGAGCAAATTCGAAGAACCCTAAATACATATTGAAAGATGACAATAAAGTTCAATGACTTAGTTGCCTTATAAAACCTCGAATCATTTAATTTTGGAACTATAACAAAGATAACCAATTTCTCGCAAAGATTGGAGCAAAGGTGATGAGTCCACAGCTTATACATAAACAACACTATAAATATAATAGCTAAAGTAATTGCAGTAACTTCTTATACCTGTGGTAGTGGAAGAACAACAAGTATGTCAACTGGAAAGTAGAACAGAAAATATTTCCATGCTAATGACCGAATCTCTCTAACTAATTCACCTTTTCCAGATGCTCGAGAAGAAAGACTAGCAATACTTGCACGAAACTGAAAAATGATATGAAGTATATAAAAGAAATCAAAGATGATGCGCAAAATAACATCTATGATTCCCAGTTTTCTGTCCAATCTGAGGCACTTGTTCTCCTCATCAGAAACAAGTATATAACAGAACAGAGGATCCAGAAACATGTTATTCCATCTCCGAATCTCCTGTGGACCAAGAACTTTTGTTCTTGGAACCCAAGACTCCTACTTCAGTGCTTCTTTAATAATCATAATTCTTAAATCTCTATTGTAATGGAACCAGAAATCTCTTCTTAAATGTAAACCATCAAGTATTCGAATTTTTTTTAATCTGATATAGGCTGCTGGGTAGCGCCGGTGAGTCTACGAAATTCAATGGTCAAGTCTAAATCTTTTTCCATCTAGTGGACAATTAACTAGGAGATTCAAAGTCTACGAGGATCATTCAACCTTTCATTATGGTATCTAGTGGACAATTAAACCCTTACAAAATTCAGATACACAAAAGAAAATGCAAAATCTCTCGCATGTTTCGTGAAACCAGAAAAACAATCAGGCATTGCCATATACAATAATATACTTTACAGACCTAATACACTTGATGGAGTGGCTGTAGCATTCTACCATTGTGCTGTCACATTTTTCTTGATTTTCAGTTAAATAGTTCATGTTACATTTTGGCACAACAAAACAACGAAGCCAAGATTATAATCAATCAAAACCTATCTACATATACCTATTGTTCTTCAGCAGTAAAATCCGGCTCTGCTGGCTTCTGAAGTAGCATGGGCGGTATTCTCTCTGGCACCCTTCCCTTGCGTGTACCACTGCGCCGCAGCCGTACAGCGCGAAGTACATTAGCAGCGAATCGCGAGGCATAAATGGTGGCACCAAGACTAGGGGAGCTTGTCTCTGCCTTCGCAAGTGCATCTTGCAACCTATTCTCCTCTTCCCGCAGAGACTCTTCAAGCTTCTTCTTACTATAACGACGCCATGCTGCCTGAATAAAGCAAGCCGCCCAAGTCCTCCACTGTTGAGAGTAAAACCTGAATGTGTGGCGGAGCTGCTTGCTGTGAAGCCGTCGAAATTGGGAGGCTACAAACTTCAGATCGTCTGCTTTCAAAGCAAAGGCTTCGACTTCACTAAGGGCTTGGACAGTTCTAGTTGAGATGGGAAGATTAGGAGAGGTGTGAGGATCAAGAGCCCATGTGAGAAGCTCTTCACCACAGAAATCACCGGCCTTGAGATATTCAGAATTGAAGAACCCAGTCCTTCCACCATTTGTGGTCATAGTCAATAGCTTGCCTCGCATTATGAAGAGCATTTCATCCACTGGGTCTCCCTCCCGAACAATGTAGCTGTCTTCAGTATACAGTACTGGCTTGAGACGGTCACACATTGCATCCAACAATTGGTCATCCATTTTCTCAAACATTGGCACCTGAAATGCATTTGATGAAATTTAAAAAATAATAACACATGCAGGTAAAGGCACTCAAACATTGATCATGGTCATATGCACTCAAACTCACCCTCATTAGTAGAGCCAAGCAGAGATGGCGCTTTATGTCCCTTCTAAGGTCCTTCGGAAGATTACAGATCAAATTCTCTTCATCTACACCTCTGGTTTCTTGCCATCTGTGTTGCTGGAGAGTACCTTCAGCTGGTTTTCCGGCGACGGTGGCTGTCATCGACGGGATTTTTGTGCTCATTATACATTATGTATTATTCTATGGGGTTCCCCAGAGCACGCCTCGTCAAAGTTCAATGTTCGATGCCGCTGCCACTTGGTTTTGTCTACGCACGCCTCTAGTGGGTTTCACAGTTTCAGACTTCTGTGCTTGATTCGGTGCCTGGTGGGCCTCCACTGCACGCAAGGAAATAAATAAATATTATGGCTGGCCATGCAGCAATATGCCCCTGTCGTTCTTAGATGTTGAGAAGCACATTTTGCATCGCTCGTATGCCTCTGTACTTGCAAAACCGGTGATTTCTGTGACCGACCTTCCGCCGCCGGAAATCCATGAAGGCAGAACGACAGTGACGATTTCGGAGGAGGGGTACCGCCAAGGATTGGATAAGTGTAAAAATATGCTTCTGGCACGCCTTCATTTGGCATCAGGAGAAAAACAATATTCTCTTACTGACCTTCATAAGAAGTTGTGCCTTGTATGGGGAGAGATAGGTCCCTGGCGTATCATTCCCATGGGTAAGGGTTATTTTACCTTCTGTTTTTCCTCAGAGGAGGTGCTTGCAATGGTATGGGGAAATGGGGCTATTGCGTTAAAGCCGGGAATTTTGAGATTTTTGCGATGGACTCCCAATTTTTCTCCCTCCAATCAGAAGAACACCAATGCTCAGGTGTGGGTGCGGCTATGGGACTTAGGTTTGGAATTCTGGGAACCTATTACTCTTTTTGAGATTTCTAATGGAATTGGTGTTCCTATTAAAGTTGATCAACAAACCTTGGATAGGAGGTGTGGCATGTATGCTAGGGTTTTGGTTGATGTAGACTTGTCCTCTGTTCCTCCATGTGAGTTGACTGTGTGTAGGAAAACGGGGGACGTCGTGGTGGTGGAGGTTGAGTACGAGCGCCTCCCGGATTTCTGCTATCACTGCGGGAATGTGGGGCACAGGGTTTCTTCATGCAACTTGGTCCAGAAAATTCCAATTTCTTGCCAACTGGAGGAGACTGATAGCCTTCGCGGCCGTTCGAGGATGCCTCGTCGCCGCCGACGGAAGACTAAGCAGGTTTATGTTCAGAAACAGCATGATAAGCCTGCCAATGGGAAGCAAGTGATTGTTGATAATACTCCTCCTACGAGGGATGATCCTGGTGAGGGTCCGTCTTTCGCTAGGATGTCTCCTGCTCCTATCCCTGTTGCAGTACAAAACTACAAATAATGGAGATTGCAAATGATTTTGTTGGTAATGCTGGGCATGGGGTAGTCAATATGGAACCTGTGGTGACTATTGCTCAACGAACAGTAGTGAATATTAATAGTATTGAGAATGTTGTTTCTACTGTTATTGAGCCACATGTGCTTCCTTCTGTTCCGACTATCAATAACTTTCTACCTCATGTCAACTAATATTGAAGATGTCATTGTAGTGGGAACCAAAAGTATCATTCATGAGGTAACAGAGAAAGAGAATGAGGCTCTTATCGCCCTATCCCCGGATCCGGTGAGGGATTGCCATGTCTCTCACTCTAATTGGTATGAAGAAACAGAGAGGGAAGCTGAAGAGGAATTCACTGCAGTTTTATCCAAATCCCAAAAAAAGCAACTACGCTCTGCGGCCTTGGCTGAAAACCGTGAGGCCTACATTCGACGCTCCAAGGGTGCTTCTAAATGAAGATTCTATATTGGAATTTACGGGGTATAGCTAATGACCCCACTCAGAATGCTCTGAAGAAGTTTGTTCGTACGCATAATCCGGAAGTGTTATGTATTTCTGAACCTTTTGTAGCTATGAGCAGAGTTCCTGCCTCTTTTTGGCGCTCTTTGAATTTGGCTGCTGTAGGCACTAATGATAGAGGGAGTCTGTTGCCAAACCTTTGGGTTTTTTGCAAAGCTTCTTTGGTTCATTCAGTTCAAGTTCTCTTTTCTTCTGAGCAGCAGGTGACTTTCCAAATTATGTTTGATTCCATTAATTGTATTCTAACTGCGGTTTATGCAAGAACTACGATTGCCGAGCGGCGTCGTTTGTGGTATGATATTGCAGATATTAAAGCTCGTTTTGTCTATGGGCCTTGGTTAGTTTTTGGGGATTTCAATGCAGTTTTGGGCGCTCATGAAAAGAAGGGTGGTGCTCCATTATCTCGTCTGTCTTGTGAGGAATTTCAGGCTATGTCCGACTTGTGCGAATTGGTGCATGTGGACACTAAGGGTGCCCAATTTACTTGGGTCAGGAGATGTGGAGTACGAGGTAATGTGGAGTTACGTCTTGATAGGTGTCTTGCAAACATACAATGGTTGGACTCTTGGGAGTCTTTTACCTGTTCTACTTTGCCTCGGCTTACCTCAGATCATAATCCATTACTTATGTCTTTCAAGAAGTCTGATGGGGTTCGTCGTAGTTTTTTCCGATTCCAGAAGATGTGGCTTGATCATAGGGAATTTCATGGTTTTGTGAAGCAATGTTGGGATTCCTCTACATCCTCTGGTTGTCCATTGTTGGTTCTCCAACATAAGCTGAGGGTTCTTCGAAAAGCTCTTCGTACTTGGAATTGGGAGGTTTTTGGTGATGTTAACCGGCGAGTTGATGCTAATTTGGCAGAGCTTGAGGCTTTACAGTTGTCCATTGCTAATTCAGGGGGCTCAGATGTCGACTTTGCAAAGGAGGTTGAGTTACAAGCCAATTTGTGTGAGTCCATGAGGGTGCAGGAGTCATACTTGCGTGAGAAATCAAGGCTGCGCTGGTTGAGTGAGGGCGACCGCAACTCTACATTTTTCCATGCAATGTGTAAGATACGGAAAGCTCATTCTTCCATTTCCTCTCTCAAGGATGGCAATCAGGTTTTGGAGGATCCTGCTTCTATTGAGCATCATATTGTTGATTATTATACAGAGCTTTTCTCTAATCATGGCAGTTGCCAAGACACTGGTCTTGTTTCACGAATTATACCATCTTTGGTTACAGATGCAGATAATGCCTGCCTTATTGCTCCCCCTTCAGAAGAAGAAATCTTAGTGGCGGTGAAAGGCATTGACCCTGCTAGCGCCCCTGGCCCTGATGGGTTTAATGGTTATTTTTTTGTGTCTTGTTGGGACATTGTGGGTAAGGATGTGGTGGCAGCGGTGAAGTCTTTTTTCTGCTTTGGTACTTTGCCAGGTTCTTTCAACTCGAGTCTTATAGTTTTAATTCCGAAGGTAGAGCATGCTGATTCCATTAATCAATTTCGTCCGATTGTTTTGGCAAACTTTGTTTTCAAGATTATTCCAAAAATATTGTCCATGCGCCTAGCTGTTATTGCCTCCAGAATCATCACCCCTCAACAACATGCTTTTGTGCCGGGACGTCAAATTTCAGATTGTATCTTATCGACGTCAGAGTGTTTCAATCTACTGGATACTAAATGCTACGGAGGTAATGTTGCTATTAAGGTTGATATTACGAAAGCTTTCGATACTTTATCATGGGACTTTTTGCTATCTGTTCTTCAAGCTTTCGGTTTTCATCAAACTTTTGTTGGTTGGGTCCAAGCTCTCCTTCTTTCTGCTAAACTCTCCCTTAATGTGAATGGTAAATCAGTTGGGTATTTCTCCTGTGGCCGTGGTGTGAGGCAGGGTGACCCCCCATCACCCTTACTTTTTTGTTTAGCAGAAGAAGTGTTAAGTCGAGGTCTTGCTAATCTGGTGACAACCGGTCGCATTCGCACCATCTCGTCTCCCCGTGGTGCTCAATCTCCATCACATGTTCTGTTTGCCGACGATGTTATTGTCTTTTGTCAGGGTGATCGGCGTAGTTTAAAGGCTGTTATGGACTTCTTTGAGGAATATGGTATTAATTCGGGTCAAGTGATTAATCGAGCCAAGTCCAATGTTTTCATTAGCAAGCATATTCGCAGGAGGCAGAACTCAATTGTTTCTACTTTGGGTATGAAGTTGGGTTCGACAGAGTTTACATACTTAGGTGTGCCTATTTTTCGGGGTAAGCCTCGCTCATCTCATTTTCAGCCAATTGTGGACAAGATTCGCTTGAAATTTTCGAGTTGGATGGGCTCTTTACTATCAATGGCGGGTAGACTGCAGTTGATTAAATCTGTTATATATAGTATGTTAATATACAGCTTCCAAGTCTATGAGTGGCCGGTTTCATTGCTTCGGCGTTTGGAGATTTGGTGTAGGAACTATTTATGGTCAGGTTCTATTGAAAGGCGGGGTGTCCCTCTTATTGCTTGGAAGAATTGTTGTTCACCGATGGAAGAGGGTGGCTTAGGCCTTAAGCCATTGCGGGTTCTAAATCACTCTCTTCTTCTCAAAAAAGCGTGGGATGTTTCATTTTCGGTGTCAGATGGTTGCTCTTTACTTCGAGCTCGCTTTTTTCGTGCGGGAGGATTGAGGAGATCGTATGCTCTATCTTCTATCTGGCCTGGGGTGAAACGTTTTTGGCCACTCATTAAGGAAAATGGCAGATGGTTAATTGGAAATGGGGAAGAAATCTTATTCTGGAGGGATAATTTTGTGGGCCGCCCATTATATGAATTGTTTGGTTTGCATGCTGGTGCAATGAATCAACTTGGCACTTTAGTTGCAGACTACATTTCTAATGGAGAGTGGACCTTCCCATCTTTACTTCAATTACACCTTCCAGGCTTGTGTAATTTCATTCAACAACATGTTCCACTCTCAATTAATGATCAAGCAGTGGACCAATGCATCTGGATGCCTTCTCATTCAGGTACACTTTCCGCACGTGAAGCTTATGGTTTTCTAAGGCCCCGATCCGCTGTTGCTAATTGGGGAAAATTAATTTGGACAAAGTTTATTCCTCCTCGTATGTCTCTACTAGTTTGGAAGGTGTTAAGTGGTCGTATATTATCGGATGACTTCCTTCAAAAGAGAGGGGTCTCTCTCGCACCTCGGTGTTATCTTTGTCACATTCAAGTAGAGTCTCTTGAGCATATTTTTCTCTCTTGCTCTTTTGCATCATCATTATGGCAACGCTTAGTGCATGTGTTTGAGCTCGGCATGGTTCATGGTCCCCTTATGGAGAGGCTACAACGGGGCTTGGATCATAGTCGCAGTCCCCAACTGCGTGAGCTATGGCTCACCGCTTTTGTGGCTTTGTTATGGTGCATTTGGCTTTTTCGAAACCGGGCTAAGTTTGATGGTGTGCAGGCCAACAAGAGTAAGGCCTGGAGATTAATTAAAGGGCAAGTTAGCTCCTCTAATAGAATTGGTTCTGGTTGCATGTACAATTCTGTTCAAGATCTTACTATTTTGAAGCAGTTCCCTGTCCCTTGCAAGCCCCGTAGGACTCCACGTATTGTCGAGGTTAATTGGCATCCTCCACTTCTTGGTTGGGTAAAGATTAATACTGATGGTGCTTGGCGTAGCTCTTCTGGGCATGCGGGCTATGGTGGCATCTTTAGAGATTTCAGAGGTGGTATTATGGGTGCTTTTTGCTCTAATCTCCTTATTCCAAGTTATGTGGCAGCGGAGATTATGGCTGTCATTAAGGCTATTGAGTTAGCTCAGGTCCGGGACTGGAAATTTATTTGGTTAGAAGTGGACTCGGCTCTTATCCTTTCATACCTTCATTCTCCTCACCTGGTACCTTGGCAGCTAAGAATTGAGTGGCATAATTGTTTGCATCGTATCTCTCAGATGCAATTTCGTTGTTCACACATCTATCGTGAGGGAAACCAAGCTGCAGATGCTCTTGCTAACATGGGTCTTTCTTCTACTGGTTTAACCTGGTGGGACATACCCCCAGATCTTATTCGTTCTCATTGTCGGAAGGACTCCTTGGGGTTGCCTAATTTTCGTGTTCGTTAGTTACGCTTTTTCTTGTACTTAGCATTTGCTTTCTCTTCCTTTGGTTCTATTTGGAGGAGTTTTTGGCTTTTTGCTGTTTTCTTTGGAGGAGTTTTGGTTTTATGTCCCCTCCTCCCTTTGTTCCTTTCTTTTCTTTTAATCGAAATAATCTTCAATGGGGGATGAGCCGTCTAGGCTAATCCTCTGTTTAAAAAAAAAAAAAAAAAAAACCAGAAAAACAATCAGGCATTGCCATATACAATAGGGATATACTTTACAGACCTAATACACTTGGAGTGGCTGTGGCATTCTACCATTGTGCTGTCGCATTTTTCTTGATTTTCAGTTAAATAGTTCATGTTACATTTTGGCACAACAAAACAACGAAGCCAAGATTATAATCAATCAAAACCTATCTACATATACCTATTGTTCTTCAGCAGTAAAATCCGGCTCTGGTGGCTTCCATCTGAAGTAGCATGGGCGGTATTCTCTCTGGCACCCTTCCCTTGCGTCAGTTGCGTGTACCACTGCACCGCAGCCGTACAGCGCGAAGTACATTAGCAGTGAATCGCGAGGCATAAATGGTGGCACCAAGATGATGCTGCAGGCAGGAGCGGATACAGGATTCAATTGTTGTCTAGGCTAATTAGAAGTGCAATTTTTTTTTTTTTTTGAGGTTTGGAACCCAGTGGGAGGCTCATCCTCACGCCTTTATTATTTTCAATCAAAACATATAACGGAGGGGACATAAAACCAAACCCCGTAAATTAAAAACTACAAGCATACATTTGTTGTAAAACAATAATAAATTAACTAAATCGTATCCTCCGAGGCCCACTCACTTCAAACTCAGCAATCACTGAATCATTATCAATGCTCGGCAAATTCTTTTTCGATGTAGAGAACCATCAAATCATCAAAAAACTCATCTTCCATCTTATTTCGAAATTTATTTTTTATGATGGTCATAGATGAAAATGCTCTCTCTGTTGTTGCTGTAGAAACTGGCAGAGTCAGCACCAGACAAATCAATCTATAAATCATAGGAAATAATGCTGACTTTCTTGATTCAACTAACCGCCGACACAAATCAGACACAGTAGTTGTGTTGGCAAATCTTGGATCCTTCTGAATATCTGCTAGAAAATAGCCACACTCCATATCTAGAGCAAGCATATCATATGATGTAAAATCATGAGGATAAAACTTCAAAGCAAGATTGCAAACATCTTCACATTTAAATGATCGAAAATTATCTCGTGGATCTAATGTAGCACTAAGAATAAGGAGCTCCAACGAATTATCTGCAAATCTACTATCCAACTCTGCCAACTGAAAGTCTATCACAGCATTAAATGTATTGACCCGATAATAATGCTTACTTGTAATATTTTGTTCACAAGCCCTTGTACTTTTCTTGTAAGGAGCAGACATATCTGGCATAATAATATCATACTGACAACAAAATGATTCAACCCTCATAATCAAATCATCTCAACCATCTTCTCTCATATCTTGAAGTTTTGATTTTGTTATTGAAAGAAAATTGAGAGCATTGAAGATATATATGACTTTTTTTTGCAATGACTGACAAAGAAAATAAGCAATCTTCATGACATCATGCATCAAAAGCAAGCAAAACACAAAATCAAAACGCTTCATTGCATTACCTACACTCTTTGCTTCTCCTTGTACTTTATTTGGTTCATTTGCAACCAAATCTGCAAGAGTTGTTTGGGTAGCTCCAAATAACTTGATCAAACTTGAAATAGAGCGAAGATGTGAACCCCAACGAGTAGCCCCTGCTCGTTGCAAAGTGCAAAGCTGATTAGCACCTCTACCAGTCTCATGTGCTCCAGCAGCCACTAAATCTGCAATTTCTCTTCTCTGATAACTCTCAAAGCTGAATGTCTTTTTGCAAAAGAATCAACAAAATTTATAATCAAACTTAGAGTTGAAAAGAATTCCCAAATATCATGCACCCCTTTAGCTACAGCATTTAAAGTCAATTGTCAGCGATAAGCAAAACAATGAACATAATATGCATATGGACACTCTTCACGAAACAAAGCTTGTAAACCATTAAATTCACCCCGCATGTTGGTAGCACCATCATATCCTTGTCCACTCATATTTTCTACTTGAAGATCATATTGAGTAAGAACTTTGAATATCTCATCTTTTAGAGTTTGAGAACAAGTGTCTGCCACACTAAGCACTTTGAAAAACCGTTCTCTAATAAACCCATCACAATCAACAAATCAAAGAATGATAGCCATTTGTTCTCTATTAGATACATCAACAGCTTCATCAACAAGGATACAAAATTTGGCATCTCCCACTTCCTCCCGAATCTGGTTCTAACTTTGTTACCAAGTATATTTAAAATTTGTTTTTGAATAATGGGAGAAGTATACTTGGCATTCCTAGGAGCATTTTGTAAGACTCTGTGAATATCAATATTCATTCTTCCAAAGGAATCCACAACTGCATTGAAATTGCCACCATTAGATGAATTAACCGATTCATCATGGCCTCTAAAACCATATCCTTGGCGTGCCAACAACCTTACACTCTCTATAGTAGTAATAAGCGGGAGTCAGTTATCTACTACTTCTTGTGATGATTGTGTGCTAATCACCCTTTCAATATGCTTAGATGGGTTTCTTAGTGACTCTCACTTGCCATGGCAATATTATGTGGGGAATTTAAGACTCCCATGTGAGAGACAATGCCAGATTTTTTTGACATAACATTTTTCCAACCTTGAAACTCATGCTCAGTAAATGTTGGATGATGGGATGGATAAATATCAAACAAGAAACAAGGAAAGCAAAATGCTTTATCCAACTCTGCGGAATACGAACCACTTAGGATTAAATTTTCGTCCTTGACCTCCGTCAAATGATAATGGTTAACTACTTGAGTGAGGTTGATATGGTCCTAAGACCACATAAGCTCTTCGAATATTGTCACGCTCATTCAAAGGGTACTTGCATATTGGACGCTGTATTCCTGGATCACGTTCTAGAGAACTAACATCAAAACTTTCTTCTCTCTCAATTCTTTCATTATGACACTCTTCTAGTGGAATAAATGGAGAAGGGTTTAAAGGGACATCATTAACAGAATTCTCAGTCACATTTCTACTCCCACTCCCACTTCTAATCTCATCAACACTATCACTTGATGGAGTACCACTTGTAAACCATGACAAAAGATTTTTGTACCTCTTGGGTTTTCGGTGATCTGTCATTATATTCAATACCTATAATATTATATAGATACCACCATTAGAATTATACAACTACAACTAATTATACATTACTATTAGTTACTAACTAGCAGCAGACTTTAATGTCTAATGGATTTATTAGTGCCTCCTCAACATATATATAATAACATATATATAATTCTAATGGGTTTGTGAAAGAATATAAAGTTAGTAACACTAACCAGATGGAAAGGGCATCAACAGCAATCTTGGTATCATGCATAAACCCAGACACTATCACCAAAACTCTCAAATAAAAATTCTCCAATCTGCAACACAAAATGCACATCTTTAAATAAATAAAAAATCACAACATAATCAGAAGCAAAAGAAAGCATCAAGAAATCCCAAAGCTAGCGGCTAGCCCAACAAAATTACAAAAGCTCATTCAGTCATTCACTTATTGTTACTTGATTTTTTCTTTTTTTTTTAGCCAGTAATTTATCATCAAATACATGACTCATTCCATTCAGTCGGTAATTCTAACTAAAAATAGTTAAACTACAAATCTACAATCATCAATTCATCAAAGCATTCATTATCCATTTATCCACCGACTGACCAAGACCGACCATGATCAAGAATTCAAGATCCTCAGTTCGGCAATTCCAATCCTCACTCCTCAGCGGGCAGCGGCTCAGCTAATAGCCTAACATGGAATCTCTGTCTGACTATCTCTCTCCGCCACTGGCAGCACCGTAGCAAACAGAATCGGCGAGACTCTCGATCTAGGCAGACTGGGCGAGAGGAGATCTGGGAATCTGGGATTTCTTTGAGAAAGTCAGAAAACCCCAGTTCGGTAAAAATAGAGCAGGAAGATCCGAAGAAGAACATGGGAGATCAGGAGATGGGAGATCGATAAAGCACATACCTCGTTACGAGAAGGAGAAAGGTGTGAGCTTCAGCTGCTGTGACTCAGTGAGTGTGAGTGGGTGACTGTGTGAGGGCAGTGACTCCCACTAAGGCACTAAGGCTGTGACTCTGCGAGCGGTGAGAGTGATACTGATGGGTAATTTTTTATTTTTTCTTTGGGCTGAAAGGTAAATATATATATATACCTAAGGGTTTTTAGCCCAAAATCTTGTCTAGGCTTGAGCCCATATAGCCTTCCATGTCGGTCCGCCCCTAGCTGCAGGGGCAGTAGGCGGCACACGGGTGCGCAAGGGCTGCAGGAGCAGCACACGGTATGGCTAGCAAGGGCTAGGAGCTTACGACAGCTTTTGGTGAAAGAAATTTTTGGTGTTTTGTTTTAGTTTTGGTTTTTGGTTTTTAGGGCTAGAGTTAGGGCTCGTGCTGATAATGTGTTTAAGTAAATTGGGATTGTAAAGAGATTTATGAGAGAATTGTGTGTTCTATTATTGATAATAGGAGCCTTTTATATAGGGATTTACAGAGTACATATAAGGTAATAGAATCTGAATACAATTAGGAAATCTAGAACCTTCTCCTATTATAACTCTAGAACTAAACCCTAGTTTGGAGAGGCACACATGATGTCGACTTCCTTCAACACTATGTGTATTTTAGCACCTATTGCAGAGCATATTATATACGTATTGTACTATTGTATTGTAATTTTTCGTATTGTAATTTCGTGTTTCATGCTGCTTAATCTTGTTAAAGCTTTAGACTTGGCTGCAGCAATGTGCTGGCCTTGTATGTTTATGTAAAAGGAGAATAGCAAGAATCAAATGAAAAAACATTTATGATCTAAACTAGTTCATTACCAAAACAAACCAAGCAAACTGATACATGCATGTTCCTAACAAGAAGTGTAAAATGTTATCATGTGTAAGCATCTCTATGATGCTATCATGGGTTATGGGACTACAGCATGGTCAGTGCGAGAAACACTGCCCTCCTTAGACGGGGGAGTCTTTTGAAGCTGTTTATAGCGGCGCCATGCTGCTTGCAAAGCATGAGCTGCCCTTGGTTGGCGTGATTGGTCCAAACTGGGGAAAAGCCACCAGAACTTAGAGACTACATTCTTCAAGTCATTAGCCCTTAGAGCAAACACTTCAACTTTGGTATGCGCTTGGACTGTTTTGGTTGAGAAGGGAAGGTTGGATAGGCTGGCATTGGGATAAGTCTTGAGCACCCAGTCAAGAAGTTCTTGGCCATAGAAGTCACCCTTTTCAAGACAATCAGCGCCTACATTGCCTTCTGTGGTGTAAGTCAATACTTTGCCACGAGTGATGAACAACATCTCATCGAGAGGGTCTCCTTTCCGAAGTATGAAGCTGTGCTCTATGTAAAGTGCTGGCTTCAGATGATCACATATTGCATCAAGCAATCGTTTATCCATATTTTGAAGCATCGGAACCTGTGGATGGTCATCACCTCATCATGTGATGTAGAATTGATAGCACCGTATAAATGATTAAATGTTACATGTATATAGTGACATTTCTTAATAGAACATACTCACTTGACTGAGTGGACCAGAGCATAGATACTGCTTTGTCTCCCTTCTGATGTCCCGGGGAAGATTGTGAAGAAAATTCTCCACATCAACACCTTTAGTTTCTTGCCATTTGTATTTCTGGTATTGCCATATTCGCTTCTTGAGCTTCCGAGGAAGGGAATGGAAGGCCATCCACAACTCTATCTCTTGCCCCTTCAATCTCATTTCCTCCAGCCTTGCTGTTTTCGATTGCAAATATGTCTGTTCCACAACGAAGTAAAGACAGCAGTTATTGCCAAGCCAATAAGAGGTGTTAAATTAGTGATGCATAATGACTCGATAACTGAGAGCTCAGAAGTAAACTTTATTAAGGACCAACCTGCATATTTCCAATAAGAAATGCAAACAGTATCAATCCAGAAAGTGAAACAAAAACTGAGAAGTAGACTTCCCAGACAAAGGTACTTGTTTTGAGGCTTTGACCTAGGGAACTGCAGAATGTAAAATTGAAATGTACCAGATGTTAATGTCAAAAGGGTAGCTAGGTAAACACATTTGAAGGAACAAAAACTCCACAAATATCTCAGAATAACTTTTAATTTTTGTTGATTCACAAATTAGAAATGCGGCACACCTCAGGTTTTGCAGTCCCCACCAAAAGCAGTAAGAGATCTTTGTCATGAAATCTGTTGATTCGATGACACCAGATTCAAGAGCACCTAAGTATATTCCAAAATCAAAAAATGTGGAATTTGGTGTCTTCGAAGAGCAAGAGTCATTCAGAAAAGTGCTAGCTCCAAAAGTATCGTCACAATATAACGAACAGTGAGCAGTAGCATGCATTTTACAGGATTTTCGCCAGCAAGATGTTTTCCTTTCTATTGAAAAGAAGTACCAAAAGGCTCCAACAACCTACGGGGTCAGAAAATTTATAACTCGAGAGAATCAGTAGTGAACTAAAGTGAGGATGATAAGAAGCTAGTTTTCCAAGTAAGGTAGAACAGAATGATTAGAAGTTTTGTTTGGATAACATGACTGGCAATATGAAAAACTTACATGACTGGCAAGCATATAAAGAAAAAGATTAAAGGCAGCTTTAGCCCATGCAGTTTCAGCAAGGATGCCAGAAGAACTTGTGGCTTCTTTTAACAATGAGCAGATTCGAAGAACCCTTAGCACGTATTGAAAGATAACTATGAAGTACAATGACTGTGTTGCATGGAAAAGTCTCGAGTTATTCAATCTTGGAATGACAACATAAACTATCACCTAGACCAAAAAATGGAGCAAATTAAGTTATGAGTTCAGAGATGTGGTCATACTTCACATCATTACCAATTGTAAAAGGATGTAAATTGGAAGTGATTCTACACTTTCTACAAATACATAATAATATAAGAAACATAATAGACAATTAGTTGCATATTGTGAGTACCTCGAGTAGAAACCCATACCTGTGGAAGTGGAAGAATTACAAGGATGTCGAATATGAAGTACAACAACAAATATCTCCATGCTCTTGCCCGAGTATGTGGAACCAGTTCACCTTCTTCTTTTGATGATTGAGAACAAAGAGTGACAACACTAGCACGAAATTGATAAATGATATAAAACACATAAAAGAAATCCACGACAAATCGCAGAACACTAGCTATAGCTCCTAACGTTCTGTCCAATCCAAGGCACTTCTTCTCATCATTAACCACAAGAATATAACAAAACAAAGGATCCAGTGAGAGAGCGATGACACACAGAACAAGAAGCATCTTATTCCACCTGTGCTGGATTAATTCCCGGCGGTAAAGAATTTTATCATTGGAACTCAAGCCTATAGACAAAACTTCATAATAGATTTTCATGGTTTTCTTAAAGCTCTTTAGCCCTTCAAAACCAGGCCCCATAGCTCTATAGACCTTATCGACAGCCGAGTCCACTGATGCTAAACTTGCACTTGAATGATTACTATTAGCTTTTTGAATTAGTTCTTCACCATTTTCTTCTATATCACCACTCTGTATCCTATATAAAGCCATAGAGCAAAACAAACTTAATAGCTTAGCATACATGGATGATATGGTTAACCTAAAACAGTTCTTGGTTAAGCTTACTGAGTTCATAAACAGTAATGATCATGAACCATATAACCCAAAAGCGGAAGAAAAAGAAAAGGCGAGAAATATATATTAACTTTACCTTGACATTTGAAACGCCATTGTTGCGAATCTTGATCTAGCTAACAGTTTGTTTGCAGGGACAAAGAAAGAAAAAATGGCTTTTAAAGAAGCAAAAAGTATTGCAATGATTTCATAAAAACCAAAACAGTTGCTTGACCTGCAAATTTTTTAAGTGAAAGATTTGAGTCTTTACGCTCGTGGTGGCTACTATAGTCCACGGTCAAAGTCTTTGCAATATTGATATCTATTCCTCCTTGTCATAACCTGGGACGCATCCCCACACACAACTGCCAGATACTCCAAACTCCAAAAGACAAATGAATTAAACAAACTGAAAAGTGATTACAACAACCTCGAGATTCCCATTCTGACAAGTCAACCAATCTACAGGTTGACTTAAGCCTGGGCTTCATTTTGCTCAAGCTTGTACTATCGGCAGCAAGTACAATGATCAAATGTAACATACTTTTGTCTAGACTCCGATTAATACATGTCTGTTTTATACCATTACTTCATGTTACAGTATTTTGCACAGCGAAACTAAGCGCTGAATCAAACCCGAAAGACTACTACATGTTGCTTTTGAGCAGATATATCAGGCTCTGCATGCTGGCTTCTGCAGTAGCAATGGCCTATAGTTGTGCCTAATAGCACGAAGTGCATTAGCAGCCAAACGCAAGGCGTATATGGTGGAACCTAGAGTTGGGGAGCTTCCACCAACCTTGACTAGTGCATCTTGCAACCTATTCTCCTCTTTCCGCAAAGACTTCTCTAGCTTCTTCTTGCAATGGCGGTGCCAAGCTGCTTGAATATAGCAAGCTGCCCAAGTCCTCCAGGGATTTGAGTAAAATCTGAATGTCTGAAGCCGCCGGAACTGAGAGGCTACAGACTTCAAGTCATCTGCTTCCAGAGCAAAGGCTTCAACTTTCGCTAAGGGCTTGGACAGTCCTAGTGGAGATTGGAAGAGTAGAATAGGGGAGTAGATCAAGAGACCATGTCAGGAGCTCTTCACCACAAAAGTCACCAGCCTTGAGATTTACCGAGTTGAAGAAGAAACCAGTCCTTGCACCATTAGTAGTCACACTCAAGAGTCTGCCTCACATTATGAAGAGCTTCGCATCCATTGGTTCTCCTTCCCGAACAATGTAACTTTCTTCTTTATAGAGTACCGGCTTGAGACTATCGCACATTGCATCCAGCACTTGCTTATCCAAGGCTTCAAAGAATGGCACCTAAAAATCAAATGCATCCAAGTAATTATTAATCCAATATCTAGAAAGTGGTTGTATTTCATTAGATAAACAAAAGAGGACAGCAGAACTCACTCCACGAATAGCCCGGCCCAAAGCAAAGATATCGCTTTGTATCAGTCCTAATGTCCCTGGGAAGACTGAGCAGAAAGTTGTCCATGTTTATACCTATGTTTTCTTGCCATTGGTCTTTTCGGTATTCCCTTATACGCTTCTTGAGATGCTGAGGAATTGTATAGAAGGCCATCCAGTGTTCTCTCTCGCGTTCCTTCACTCTCATTTCTGTAGATCTTGCAGTTTTTGACTGTAAATATGTCTGTTTTGGATGAAAGACTAAAAATTAGAAGGGAGAAATGATGCCACAGTACATAACCAACACATCGCGATTCAAGTTATTTATATTCAGCACCAACCTGCATATTTCCAAAAAAAAGATGAAAATAGTACCAAACCAGAAACAGAAATGAAAACAGCATAGTAGATTTCCCAAACGTAGGTACTTGTTTTCAGGCTTTAGCCAAGGGAGCTGTGGAAAGAATTCTATACATTAGGATGTGAGTTTAATTTAATAAAAAAAATCTAAACTTATAAATATCAAAGGGTTTAATGCTTACAGACCACAGATTTTGCAGTCCCCACCAAAAAACAGTAAGAAATCCTTTGTACAAAATCTGCTGAGTCGATGACACCAGATTCAAGAGTCAAAGTATATCCCAAAATCAAAAAGTGTGACATTTGGTGTCTTTGCAGAGCAAGAGTCATTCAGAACTGTGCTAGCTCCAAATGTGGCAACACAATATAAAGAACATGGGTAAGCACCGGCACGATTTACACATGATTCTTGCCAACAAGCTGCTTTCCTTTCTATAGAAAACAAGTACCAAAAGGCACCAACAACCTACAGGGGGCAGCAAACCACTTGGTCAGAATCAGAGAGAATCAATAGCAAGATTATGAGAAAACAACAGATATAGGTATATATTAAAGAGAACTTATTCAATAAGTAATCATCAGAAGCTCTCCAGTGGAAAACACAGTGTGTCTAATAACATTGACTGGCATGACTAGAATTAATGACTAATTAGAAATGGTTCTGAAAAACTTACATGACTAGCAAGCATATAAAGGAAGAGATTAGCCCAGGCAGTTTCAGCGAGGATGCCAGAAATACTTGTAACCCTTCTTAACAAGGAGCAAATTCGAAGAACCCTTAATACATATTGAAAGATGACTAAAAAGTTCAATGACTTTGTTGCAGCTATGATTCCCAGTTTTCTGTCCAATCTGAGGCACTTGTTCTCCTCATCAGAAACAAGTATAAAACAGAACAGAGGATCCAGTGACAGTGCAATAGCACATAAAACCAGAAACATGTTATTCCATCTCCGAATCTCCTGTGGACCAAGAACTTTAACACCCAAGACTCCTACTTCAGTGCTTCTTTAATAATCATAATTCTTAAAACTCTATTGTAATGGAACCAGAAATCTCTTCTTAAATGTAAACCATCAAGTATTCGAATTTTTTTTAATCTGATATAGGCTGCTGGGTAGCGCCGGTGAGTCTACAAGATTCAATAGTCAAGTCCAAATCTTTTTCCATCTAGTGGACAATTAACTACGAGATTCAACGTCTACGAGGATCATTCAACCTTTCATTATGGTATCTAGTGGACAATTAAACCCTTACAAAATTCAGATACACAAAAGAAAATGCAAAATCTCTCGCATGTTTCGTGAAACCAGAAAAACAATCAGGCATTGCCATATACAATAATATACTTTACAGACCTAATACACTTGATGGAGTGGCTGTAGCATTCTACCATTGTGCTGTCACATTTTTCTTGATTTTCAGTTAAATAGTTCATGTTACATTTTGGCACAACAAAACAACGAAGCCAAGATTATAATCAATCAAAACCTATCTACATATACCTATTGTTCTTCAGCAGTAAAATCCGGCTCTGCTGGCTTCTGAAGTAGCATGGGCGGTATTCTCTCTGGCACCCTTCCCTTGCGTGTACCACTGCGCCGCAGCCGTACAGCGCGAAGTACATTAGCAGCGAATCGCGAGGCATAAATGGTGGCACCAAGACTAGGGGAGCTTGTCTCTGCCTTCGCAAGTGCATCTTGCAACCTATTCTCCTCTTCCCGCAGAGACTCTTCAAGCTTCTTCTTACTATAACGACGCCATGCTGCCTGAATAAAGCAAGCCGCCCAAGTCCTCCACTGTTGAGAGTAAAACCTGAATGTGTGGCGGAGCTGCTTGCTGTGAAGCCGTCGAAATTGGGAGGCTACAAACTTCAGATCGTCTGCTTTCAAAGCAAAGGCTTCGACTTCACTAAGGGCTTGGACAGTTCTAGTTGAGATGGGAAGATTAGGAGAGGTGTGAGGATCAAGAGCCCATGTGAGAAGCTCTTCACCACAGAAATCACCGGCCTTGAGATATTCAGAATTGAAGAACCCAGTCCTTCCACCATTTGTGGTCATAGTCAATAGCTTGCCTCGCATTATGAAGAGCATTTCATCCACTGGGTCTCCCTCCCGAACAATGTAGCTGTCTTCAGTATACAGTACTGGCTTGAGACGGTCACACATTGCATCCAACAATTGGTCATCCATTTTCTCAAACATTGGCACCTGAAATGCATTTGATGAAATTTAAAAAATAATAACACATGCAGGTAAAGGCACTCAAACATTGATCATGGTCATATGCACTCAAAAAAAAAAAAAAAAAATATGCACTCAAACTCACCCTCATTAGTAGAGCCAAGCAGAGATGGCGCTTTATGTCCCTTCTAAGGTCCTTCGGAAGATTACAGATCAAATTCTCTTCATCTACACCTCTGGTTTCTTGCCATCTGTATTGTTCATACCGCCTTATGCGTTCTCTCAAATTCTCTGGTAGCAAACGGTGGGACATCCATTGTTCTGCATCTCTCCTTTTTACTCTCATCTCCTCCAATCTTGTAGTTGTAGACTGCAAATATGTCTGTTTAAAAGAAACTATCTCATCAGTTCACTGTACCCACTAGATGAGTAGTCAAGTTCATGAAGTAAAGATATGAACCAGAAATTGAAAACCGATTATGCATCATAGGCATAATTACATGACTAAAAGGTTTCCATGAAAAAACCAACCTGCATATTTCCGATAAGAAATGAAAATAGCACCAAGCCCCCAATAGAAATGAAGACTGCAAACAAGATTTCCCAAACATACGTACTTGTTTCAAGATTTTGACCAAGCGAACTGAAAAATGAACAAGAACAGTCAAGCATAAGTCATCAAAAACTAACTACAAAAATCAACCCCACAAAGCAAAGTTGTATAAGCACACCTCAAATTCCGTAATCCCCACCAAAAGCAGTAAAAGAACTTTTGAGGAAAGTCTGTGTCTGACTGAACGATACCAGATTGAAGACCATCAAGGAATATTCCAAAATCAAATTTTGTTTTATCTTCTTCTAGTATTGGGCATGAAGAATTTAAGAATGCTGTCTTATTAGGATGCCTCCCCCCGGTATCACAGTATAAATCCTTTCGGGAGCATATGGTTGAATTCATTCCACAAGCTTGTTTCCAGCATGTGGTTTCTCGTTCTAAAGAAATTAAATACCAAAATGCTCCAAGTACCTACGAGCAACATATCATCACTTGAAGATCAGGACATTTAAGATAGACAAACAACTATACTGTTAAACATCATAAAACGAACATGCAGAAAGATCCATCATGCTATGTAAAGTATGTGAATATGATAAAGTAAAGCCATAGAAGTCAAAAAGGCTCACAAAATCAGAATTTTTCCTATTAATTTACCACACACAAAGAAGAAGAAAAAAGTTGACAATGTCACCACATATAGCATCAATAAATAAACTCTCCTTTTCTATTTCATATTTTTATAAGGGATACCTAACAATTCCATCAGAAACTTTTCAAAACAACACCAGTGTGAAGGAGCTATCTCATAAGCATAACCAGCAAGCTCGCTCAAGGATGCTTACAAAAAGAGTTATGCATTTTAAATAACTCTATAGATCATGACATCCATTAGATTTTGAGTACTACATAAATTACAACTGAAGTCATTTCAAATGTCCAAATGATGTACTGTGAATGGGGATGGTTATGCACTTACGCGTCTATTTAAACAGAAAGATAGGCAATCAGTCAAATGTTAACCATACTCAAACAATATAATACTAGGAAATGCACAGCACAAAATGAATATTATCATCAAACTTACATGACTAGCAAGCATGTAAAGGAAAAGATTAAATGCCGCGCCTGCCCATGCAGTTTCCGTAAGTATGCCAGAAGCCCTTGTTACTTCTCTATACAATGGATATATACGAATAACTCTTGGCACGTATTGGAACAAAACAACAAACTTCAACAAATTCTTTGTATTCAATGATGCTGAGCCTCCCAATTTCGGAATAAAAATTAAAATGACCACCTGGAAATATTTTTTAGTATTAGGTTTCAAAAGTAAAATCAAAATAGGCATATAATCTACACAAGATACAGACTACAACTAAGGACAATAGAGTACCTGTGGGAGAGGAAGGACAGCAAGAATGTCAATGAGGAAGTATGAGGATAGATACCTCTTTGCAATAGCCCAAGCATCTTCAACTAAAACACCTCTTCCAAAAACTCGAGAAGGAGGAGCAATAAATCCAGTACGAAATTGAAAAATTATATGAACTACATAAAATATGTCGGTGAATGAGCGCAAAACACTAGCTGTTATCTCCATCTTTCTGTCCTTGTCAAGGCACTTATTGTCATCATCAATCACAGGGACGTAAAAGAACAAAGGATCCAGGGAGACAGCAATTACACATGCCAATACAAATATCTTATTCCACTTTTGAAGGAATTGCCCTTGCGGATCAAGAACTCTAGAACAAAAGCTTTTACCAACAACCCCATCAATCGAATAGGACTTCCATGACTTCTTAATCCTCTCAGAACCAGATTCCAGGCGTCTTTGGAATTTAGATGAAACCGAGCTAAATGTTGTTCTGAAATTTCCTCGCTGCATTCCATCATTTGGAGAATATGGTGGATCAATAGGTTTCTCTGGATTCCAATCCTGAAACCTAAAACAATAAAGAACGCATGTTAACATGTAGCAAACTGGATGAAAGAAGTGAAATTAGCAATAGTCTTGGTAAGACTGAATCACTCCTTTTGCTCAAGTAAGAAAAATCCAAATGCACACTATGAACTTCTGGTAAATATCATCCAAAGTAAGCAGTTTGATTGAACTAACCTGACTATCTTCTCTTGCTGAAAATTCATGACTGCTTCTAACTCTGAACAGACTCTCCAAACGAAAAATCAACCGATGAACCTCTGATTGACCCAAAGAACTTCTTCATGTACCACCCAAGCTCCCAA
Source organism: Rosa chinensis (assembly GCF_002994745.2). Classification (NCBI taxonomy): domain Eukaryota; kingdom Viridiplantae; phylum Streptophyta; class Magnoliopsida; order Rosales; family Rosaceae; genus Rosa; species Rosa chinensis. Next base: position 65,972,802 of record NC_037088.1, on the reverse strand, counting down.
ATTCCAGCCCCTGAACAAAAACTTCAATGAAATAAATTCATAACAGAAACTTTTCCATAATGCCCATGTAATAAAAAGCCAAAGTCTTTGGCTGCTTAGTGCCATTTGCCACAATTCCAAAAAGCAGACATCGCACTACACCTTAAAATATCTTCATAAAGTAAAATCCCACCACAGAAACTGATTGCTATCTTCTAACAAACCCAACACCAACAAAACCACATCAAAATAACTGACAAAAAAAAAAATCAATCTTTGAAACAGAAATCAACTAACTTCGCCCCATAAACGATTCAGGATGCAAACAAAACAGATTACCATATTCCCAAAAGAACTTAAAAACTCAATCTTTGACCAAATAAACCAGTTGGGATGCAAACATAACAGATTATCATATTCCCAAACAACTTAAAAACTCAATCTTTGACCAAATAAACCAGGTGGGATGCAAACATAACAGATTATCATATTCCCAAACAACTTAAAAACTCAATACTAAACATAAACTCCCGATCAAAAAATCACAACTTTCAACTCAAAACAACAACAACCAGAACTCATTCATCAAGCAAAAAGATGGAACAACATACCCAGAAACGAACAGAAAGAACCGAGCCTTGACTTGGGTATTGACAATCAAATCAAACAAACAAACAAGGACCCCTCTGTATATGAAGATCAGCGAGTGAGAGAAAAACAGAGGAAGAAAGTTCGAGGAAAATGCGTATAGGGCCGTCTAAGAAGATAGCCCCCACTCTCCTTCTCGTGATTTAGTTTTAGTTTTAGTTTTAGTTTTATGCAAGGACAGAACAGAAAATGGTGGATATAGTCCAACCCGAGTGCGATAACAAAGTCCTCCTTGTCTAGGACCCACTCAGATATAATATATAGTCCTCCTCCTTCTTCTCTCGCTGCGGTTACTTTCAGGTCCGGTGGGATAAAGTGACCGATATGCCCGAGAGCAGTTAAACTCGTGCCCCCGCGAACTTCCCGGAGATATAGGGAATATCTGTTCGGCGGATTTATTTTTTTTTTTTTTAACCCCAAGACGTTTTATTTATTTATTTTGTTTAGAGAAATGATTTTAGTAGTCCCAACTTGCTTAGTGATCGAGATAGGGTCTATTTTAAGGGAATTTAGGGTTCTTATTATTATTGGCTGATTTTGCATTGTTGTTTGTAAACAATTTTGGGGTGGAAAGAGTCAAATATAGTACAGTGATGTGTGCTTTCAAAAAGAGGGGAAGAGAGAGCAGAAATATATGTTTCATTCATTGACTTGCTTACTAGTTAGGTAAGTTGGTATATCTAGTTCTCTTAGATAATTGAATCGGTGATTTGATTATTATTCAAGTTGATTGTTCTTAATTTTTGTAAATTTGTAACTTGTAAAAACTATTCCCTCAGTTGTATAATCTACCGCTTGGGAGCAAAACTATGATTTTGGACAGAAGAGAAAAATTGGGAGAAAGCTCCAAGGTCGGCCCCCTCTAATTTGGAAAAACATATAACATATTTTAGTGTGCCCTTGGTCTTACTTAAATAGGCCTCGATAGCCTCGTTTGCATGAGCATGAATATATTTGTTGTGAGTCTCACTTGTCATGGGCATTGTTAGCCTCATTTGCATCAGCGTAAGGGTGACAATTATTAATTTCACTTGTCATAGATATTGCTAGCCTCACTCGTATTGTTAGGTCGACATGGATATTGTTAGGTCGACATCATTACTATTCAAATAATTGGTGTTTTCAATCAATCAATATGCAAAATGCAAATTCCAAAATGAATTATAGCAGCCTAGGAATCCATATATAAACAAATAGAGCTGGCAATATATGATTGGAAACTTGGAAAGTGTAGAGGCTTGAATGAAACCGTAGTGGTGGCTGACCCGTGAGTACTACTGCAAGTAGTAGGAAGGAGAACCCACTTCACTTTATGAAAACTGAAGGCTGCTAAATTTTCTATGCTCCTCCGGGTACGGTGGACTTTTTACCTTTGACTCCATCGTCCCCCACTTTTCCACGCACTGATGCACCTACGTGAGTTCTTCCTATGGTGGACTTGACAAGGCTAGGTAAATGTGAAACACGTAGAGTATGGTGTCTATCTACCTATAAGTCCAGCAGGTTTAGGAGGCCACGCCGCCGTGAGGTCACCGTGAGATTGCGACCAAGAGATCATGAGTAGGGTGCCCTCGTGAGTCGTGTCACGGCAAGGGGACCAGGAGTACTTGCCCAGCAACATAGACTTGTTGTATCTTTTTTCAAAGACGGCGTTAAACGTTTATGTCATAACATGAAGCTAGACTAAGTAATAAGTAGGCAAGATAGAGATAGAGAGTGACACAATAAGAAGTAAGTAAGAGGAAAGAAAGAAATAGAGAGGGACACGAGAAGTAAAGCAAGATAGAAATAGAGAGGGATACAATAGTTACGTATAATGGTTGTCTTGAAGAGGCTACATTGATTTAAAATATTTTACTATTGAGATTTTGTTCATTTACCGCATTTCTAGGGATTTTTTTCTCACTTACCCCATTAAAAGAAAAAGAAAAAATATTTTACAATAGACGTCTATTGCCCCCAAATAAAACATTTTTTTTCTTTTTTCTTTGATTATAGGCCTCCTGCCCCATGTTATCTATTAAAAAAAAAAATGTTGTCCAAAAAAAAAAAAGGATGTCGTCCAAAAAAAAAAAAGGAAGAAGCGGTCGATCTCAGACGGAAAAAGAAAATTGCAGAGGGACCCAAGTCAAAAGCCGGCGCCGGTGCCTCAGATTTGTGACTCCGAGATCGCTTACCAGGTCGTATTCATGCAGTTTCATCGTCGCTCCTTGACTTCGGCCGCCTCAAACCTACCAGACCTCTGACGTCGGTGTGAACAAGGAGGGAGGGAGGGAAGGAGGGAGGGAGAGAGAGAGAGAGAGAGAGAGAGAGTGAGTGATCGGAGAAGGAACTGCGACGGGGTCGCATTGGAGAGAGAGGGAGAGGACGCAGTGGCATGATTGTAATATTTTAATTGGATTGAGGGCAAAATTGCCATTTTCTGTTAAAATGGGTAAGTGAGAATAAAAATCTGTTGCTAGAGTAAGTGAGATAATTTTTGCATATTTTGGTGCTTTGGGTCAATAACCCTTTACTATAAGAGTGGCTAAGTAGTCATTTGTACTCATTGTAGTAACACAAGTGTGGGGAGATCATGGATCATACATTCGTCTAACGGTGCTGTTACACTGTTCGAACAATAAGGGCACTACTTCTGAGTTTCGTCATCACCTCGTTCAACGTTCCGTTTACAGACGAGATACTTGGACTAGTTACAAGCATTATACTAGAAAGCCCAATAGTAAGCACTTGACTCAAAGAAAGGCCCAATGGTGTAAGGCGCTCGATCCATAGCCCAATTGAATTATAATCACTTAACCCAAAAAAAAAAAAAAAGGCCCAACGAGATGAATGAGATTTCAAAATTGCATGGAAGGAGGGGGCAAAACGACCAACGGAAGCCACTAAACGCAGGGTGGTGGCGGGACACGCGTGAGGCGGCGATGACCAATCCCTCAAAAACTGATGGACCAGATCATTTCCCTAAAGTGGGACTGCATGAAAGCCGCCACGTGGCCACCTCCTCTCTCTCTCTCTCTCTCTATTATTATTCCCATTCCCTCTCTCTCTCTCTCGGTGCTCCATAATCAATCATCATCTCTCTTCTTCCTTCCTCACTCTCTCTCACTAAATTTATCCACCTCAGGGATTCAATCTCTCTCTCTCTTTCTTTCTTTTCTCTCTCTCTCTAGGGTTTCAGATTCTTCTATCTTATCTATCTGTTTGTGAAGCCACCAGAAAAGGTGACGTAGTATATTCATATGAACCTCTAGATTCCGATCCTCATCCGGTTGCCGGTATATACTTTACGGTCATCAATATCGATCCGTCGCAGCTCAAACTCGAAGAATCGTTCGCCGTTTCTGCGTGAGTTTCCTACTATCAAATCTCGATCCAGTTTCAGCTTTTTTTGATCTGTTTTTGATTGCCTGTGAGTGTTTGAATTGTCGTCGGTAAGTGTTTGAATGGTCGTCGATTGAAACCGGGTTTGATTTTGAGATCAATCCGGCTCAATGATACTAGATTACGTTTTTTCCAGGGCTAAAAGAATGATTGATTGTTTGTATGGATCTTATATGAATGGAAGGATGTGAAGTTTGATGGATTTCAATGGAGGAAATGACTAGTTTTCGGTTTACGTGTTTGATTTCTAATAACAACTTGCTCATTCGGTAGTGTTTTCTTGTTAGATTCTCTCTTTTTTTATGTTAAAAGCGTGGCGTTTTCGGGTAGGAGTAGGAAATCTGTGGAGTTATTGATCTGATCACAGTCGCATTGTTAATTATGTGAATCTGGACTTTAATTTTGGTTGTCAATTAATGATTTTTCTTGTTTTGTTGGGCAGTTTTCAGGTGCGGGGAGGGGCCAGGCTGGTTGATTTAAATGATATGCAAGAGTGGGATAAGGAATCTGATTGTTCAAGCTGGGAATATAGTAGCGCGCACAAAAACTGTGGCGCATTTGAACAACATTGGGAGAGTTTGCATGCAAACCTCTTTGGGGAACCGCGAATTTAAGACAACAAGTTTAAGGATGATGGTTGATTCTAGTGCGACCGAGAAACAGGGTTCCATTGTTGATGTCTTATTGCAGAAAGATGACGAGGGTGGATTTCTCAGTGGAGGCTGGAAAAGGTTTATATGGGATTCTCCTTGTTTGTTTTTGTTTTTTGGTTTGTGAAATTCTTAGAAAAATTAACATGCTTCTGGAGCTGTAATTATAACCATTCTGAACTTCACGCTCCTTGTTTTCTGATTGACAGTGAAGGCGGAAAACTTAGCTGTGGCTATTGCAGTTTTAGGGGGAAAAGAGCCACCATGGAGGATTTTTATGATATAAAAACTTCCAAGATTGATGGGCAAACAGTTTGCCTCTTTGGAATTTTTGATGGTGAGATTGTCTTTATCTTCTTTTCTTATACATAGAAATTTTAATTACTTAAATGTAAGCCACGTAACATTCCTTATCAGGCCTGTGAAATTGTAACAAAAAACAAAATAAATGACACTGATTGTTATGACAGACTAAATGAATAGATTCTCCCGGTTCAGTGTTTGAACATGTGGAAAAACTTGGGTCTTTAAAAACATGGTAGTTGCCAATTTGTGGCTCGTCCGTAGGAAACTGCAGTGACTAGAGATTGACCAAAGTGTGATAACCGTTTCCACTTTAAATTCAATTCATGATTATTGTCCAATAGAAAGGAACATGAGCTTTTACTATGGTGTTACAGGTCATGGTGGTTCTCGTGCTGCTGAATATCTGAAGGAGCATCTATTTGAGAATCTTATGAAGCATCCAAACTTTATCACAGACACCAAGTTAGCTATTAGTGAGTGCAACTTATTTGTGCCTCAATCTTATGAAGCACTTTCAGTATGTGGGTGACATGCTTGTAGTGTATCCTTTGTTCTGATGCAGGATCTCACACGCGCAAATTATTCATGTCTTTTTAGGACAGGTGGAAAGAGGAAATAGTTTTATCCTTACATTTCATGAAGTGTGGGATCCTGTATCGAACACTTTGTCACCCTGTGACTCGTGTCTCTTTGTTTCTGCTGGGTAATTTGGGTGAGCTTGCAGGTGAATCATATCAACAAACTGATGCAGCCTTTTTGGATTCTGAAAGGGATACATACCGCGATGATGGTTCTACTGCTTCAACAGCAGTCTTAGTGGGCAACCATCTATACGTTGCCAATGTTGGAGATTCTCGTACAGTAATATCAAAGGAAGGCAAAGGTATTAAGTATTAACTTATTAACTGCTTCACGAGTAATATAAAAGTGTTTAAATGTAAATAGTTCTTAACTGAATGTATGGTAAAGTACCTCAAACTTCAATGCTGAAAACTTTAAAGGATATATACAAGTGTTTTACTTCATATCTATAACCGCGAGATTGTAGAGATTTGATGCCTGCTAATTAGTAATTACCAGGGTCCTTTTTAGTTGTGCTTTGATTATTGTTTTTCTTAAATAAAAATATAACACAAAAAAATCTTGAAATTGAATGAATGTTGAAAGCCATAAACCAATAGCCTGTATTAGCTGGGTTTTATCCTTGACAATTAGAATGATAATTTGTTGCCAGCTGTTTTTTTTTCTTTCTCAATTTGTATGGGTATTGAATGAGTATTACAAGTTTTGGAGTTGTAGACTTGTAGTGTGGATCTAAAAGTATATATTCTCTTTTTTGACAGCAATTCCTCTATCTGAGGATCATAAACCAAATCGAACTGATGAGAGAAAGAGAATTGAAAATGCTGGGGGCATTGTAATGTGGGCAGGTAAGGCTTGAACAAAACCTCTTAATTGATGCATTGAAATACATGTTGGCTGATATGATAAATACATAGTTGCACACAATATGTTGCATGGGGATCACTTGTTTCTCCTTACAAGTGTGCAAAATTGTATCTACAGCTGTAGAGCTGCATATTTCTTTCTTTAACTGTGTCAGTGGTCTAGCTCACATATTTTTGTGTTAATGTCCTCAGGAACTTGGAGGGTAGGAGGTGTTTTGGCTATGTCTCGGGCTTTCGGAAACCGCATGTTGAAGCAATTTGTTGTCGCAGAACCTGAGATCCAGGTAAATCAGGATGTTATTTTTGAATTCCGGGTTAATTCATCTCATTCTTTGCCTTCTTAAGATTTAATCTATTTTGAGGGTGAATCTACCTATCTTTCTAGTGATATGGCATGAATTCAGAGTATAATCCCAGTAATTAACAGCAAGTTATTTAGTAATTAATTGTTGCATCTGTTGAGTCCTATATTAATACCAAAAATCATAAAGGGCGTAATCCAATATGGCAAGTTGGTAATGCATTTGTAACGTCTCAGTATGTTTATTTCACAAGGTGCTATTTTTGCACATGAATTTGATGTTGCTGCCTTTTAAGTAAATCCTCGTTATTCCTCATGATTAGAAAAATGATTCAATGAAAAAGTTAGGTTAATAATTTCAGTACTGAATTTTAATTTGATGAGTCATGAAAATTGGAGGTGTTTTGTTAACTGTTCAAGAATCTGTTAGATTGTGAACGTACAACTGCTCCGATGTAATATTTTGAGCAATTATTAATTGAAGTGCCGGAGATAAGTTTTTTATTTTTTTTAATTGTGGGTATCTAAAAGTGGGTTGATTATACTTGTAGTCAGGGATTTGTTGGATATACATATAATTAGATTTCAAGCTAAAGAGAAAATTTGGATCTCTCTCTCAGGACCAAGTGATAGATGAAGAATTTGAATTGCTGGTGCTCGCTAGTGATGGGCTGTGGGATGTGGTGCCAAATGAGGTATAACTGACCTGCCCTAAATCTAATTGACACACACACACACCCAGACACACACAGGTACTGGAATGTATGTGCTCCTTTATTCTCACGCAGATGAGAGAGCTCTTTATTGGCTCTTTTATGTTGGCACACAGGTCCTTGTCATTGCCTGTTGCAATGACAACCTCTTGTTCTCTTAGACCCAGTTTCTGGGTTTTCTCAAACTAGATCTCCCTGCTTATATATCTCTGCGTTGTGTGTCAGGATGCTGTTTCACTTGCCCGAACAGAAGAAGAACCTGAGGCGGCAGCTCGGAAGTTAACGGGAACAGCATTTGCCCGTGGTAGTGCAGACAATATAACATCCATTGTGGTGAGGTTCCACCATGACAAAGCAGAGTCTGCTGGGGCTAACCATGATTAGAGAAATCTACTTCGCATGTGTGGATTCATTACCATTTTGAAGTAATTGATTAAATTAAATTTGCAATGCAGTGCAAATGGCTGAATGTGCATATAGAAATCAAGGCAATTAATTTATTCATTGGTTTTGTTTCCAAATTTGCTTTTGTACTGAGAAGATATCTTATTGATCTGTTTCATTCTGGTTCTATATACTGGTTTGCCTATCTGCTCGGTTTATAGTGGTGATTGTAATATCCATGATTTTCCATTGCATAGACATTATTCAATGGTAATAGAATCAAGATTGATATTAAGTTTTCTAAGTATTGGTTGTTGATAATGGATTGAAAATGACAGCTCCAACGGAATAGAACCGATGGATATAGAGTTTCTGCTTGGTTTACAGGGTCATTGTGTTCAGAATCAAGAGGTGTTTGAGAAATTGGTGTTATCAATTAATCGAAAACCTATAGAACAAAAACATGTCCCACGTCAGACACCAGGCACCTTGATTCTCAACTCTCTCCTTGTTTTTCTTTTCTTTTTAGAAGACAAAATATAAAGACCTATGCTGAAGCCACTTTTTAAAACTCTTGACAATATCCAAGATTCAGATGGGACTTCTGTCTTAATTTCTTCCTTTAGTTGAATATGCTTTCTCTTCCCCCTGTGGTGAAGTGCAAAGAGCATCTGTCGTTCAGTATTATGGCATTGGTAAACAAAGACTCAAGCATCTCCCAGTTTGAGATTACCAGACCACTCGCCTGCGTGATGCTGCGGGTTTATATTTTTTTCCCTTAAAGTATTATGTTTGGTATATACTTGTTCATTTCCAGTTAGCTCAGAATATCCTCGAAGATTGAACACATGAACAAAATCAAAAATGAGTTTAAATAACTGGTGAAAACTGAAATTTATTACTCAACTTAAAGCTGCACAAAAGAACAACTTAAATCCATAGTCATACTCACAATAGAAGAATTAATCGACTAAGCCTGCTAATCCTCCTCTTCCAACGGCGTTGATGACAGAAAGGAAGCATTACTGCCTATAACAAATGCATCCGCTGCACATAAGATTTGGAACAACTATCTATTAAGAGACTCCCCACGGGAAGCTAAACATGTGCAGCAATTCCTGCACCGCATGCCTCACCATAGAATTTCCTGTAACCCTACTCCGTTGTCCCAAACCTGTTACAATATCAATCCGGTATAGGGCCTAGGGTTTAAGGACTTGCAGGCTTGAATGATCATCAGCCAATAACCTAAACAGCATAAACATTAGCTATATATCAACGTTAGCTTTATACCTGAACAATAATTCCATACGACAGCTGTACATGTTTAAACTGTGTTGTTGTATTTTTGCTGATGAAATGTATTACAACTAAAGGAAAAATAATAGAACTCACTGACTGTACTCAGTACTCTCTATCTCTGATGGTACCCTGTGAAATTGTAGACATGTTACTTCTCTTGACACTGAAATATCAGATAGTGAGCAACTTGCTGCCACCTCAATCTGGTCTGCACCACAGCCCAAAGATAAGCAGAATCATTATCGTGTGAAAAAATACATCTAATAACATTATCCAAGGATAAGTTGCACATAATACTGTGCCTGGAGGAAGAAGCACATATCAAAAACTTATCTTTAACAACTAAATAAAAATCCAACAAATTATTCCTTCTCTCCTGTTGATTCTTCCAGTAAACACTAAATATTTGTCGAAGTAAAGATTCTATCCCAAAGCAATCAGTCCAGTTTCTCAATTGGCTATGAATTAAGATTAACTGTCAAAAAGAATTCAAAGACAGCAAATTGATCTCTAAATCAGATAGAAAATTGATCTCTAAATCAGTAATAAAACATGGATCTGTTAGACCTCCCAATATTGACTAATCACCAAACTCACGCACTGCACGTCTTTCTCTACTTCAATTCTTCTACATAAATCAGTTGCCAAAAACAGAGTTTTTACTTTTTACCACAAAAGCAAGCAATCCATGATCACAATCCGCTATCAGTTAATATTGACCGTCATAATAATATTCAAAGAGTGGAAATACTATACAAACCAATAGCAAACTCAAAATCTAAACATAGGTCTGTAACTTTCTGCAAGAAAGTACAAACATTTACATCAATATCAATGAAAAAGTACAAGCCGCAAAAACCCAATTTGAGATCAACCTATTTTCAAAGACAGGATAAGCAAATTTGGGCAAAGGTTTGAATGCTTTGAAACACCAATAAATACCCAGAAATGACTCGACTGATATATGCCAAGACGGTTCAGAACCCAGTTGTGCACCTCCAGTGACATGCATACCATGAGAACAACGCCAGCAATGTACCACACATCAGCAGACACCTTAAGGCTATCAAGCTCAATGAAGCTGAGGATTGACTTGAATCGACTCAAGAAATTGGCAATCTATAAGGAAAGAAAAGAACACCGTCATTATCAAGCATCAAACAGGCATGAGATCACAGTATTTAAACATTTACCTTCTTAAACTCCAGCCCCAGGTCAATAGATGGATTTTTCCTTGCTGAGTTGCTGATAACAAAGCCATCTTTTATATCATGGTCTCGGATCAAGCCGCAACTGTTACTATACCGAAGTATTTACAGTGAACCTCAGACTCCCTCCTTTAAATATATATAGAATTGCCTTCCAGAAATGCAGATCACCCAGCTTGTAATCTGGCCTGCCAATATAATTCTAGGAGGTCAACCGGATTTATGTGGTACTTGTTTTTTTCTTTGGATGATGAGGTAGTAGCCTAGACTGATATACTAAGTACTAGCTCATCATCAAAAGAAACCAAGCCCACTACAAGCAATATATCTAGCTCTCATAAAGTGAACTAGTTTGGTTGGTGTTCTTCATTATTTCTCTGATGATGAAATAAAGGAAGAGAAGCAGGGAAGTACCAGAAGATGAAAATGGTAGATGGCAAAATGAATTGAGTTTCGAAAGCAAATTGACTTTGGTACTGGATCTTCTCCTATTGAACGTACCCTAACGTATAAGGAAATAGTTGGCCTTCATCAATATTTCTCAGTATGGTGCAGAGGAACAGTCCAGGCTACAAGACAACACTTTGTATGTACATGAATTAATGTGTGACAGATTAGAAACTAAACAGTTGTATTACCCTTGATTGATTGGTATGTGATATGAGTTCTGAAAGCTAATTGCTTTTGGAGAAAATCTTAACCTTTTAATTCCATAATTATTATTCGAAGTTTAGAACCACACACTTCATTCACTTGTCCTAAGATTAAGTCAAGTACTGCAATGGAATTATGGTATTGGCCAGCATAGTATTTATGATTTTAAGACCTACCAAAAGTCATTGAGATTGAGAAAATCACCTGTCCCGGAACAATCTTATTGATGATAGGTATATAAGTATATAATTTCACATGAATTAATGTATGAATGAAAATTATATCCTCCAGTTTAGGACCAGCTTACAGACACACATCATTATTTCACCCTGTGTTTTTCTGGAATATTAGAAAAACTTAATTATATCTTATGCGTATATTCATCACCATTTTAAGATAACTGATCAATTAAATTTGCAATGCCAATTGCTGAATGTGCATATAGAATAATGAAGGTAATTTGTTTACTCATTTTGGTTTGGTTTCCTTGCTTTTATAAGAGAGGATGACTAATAAATCTGTTTCCTTCTGGTACTATATATGCATTGCTCTATAGTGCCTTTCTGCTTGGTTTTGCAGTGGTAACTGTGTTGAGAATCAATTAACTGAAAATGACAGCCTGAACATTAAAAAGGCGATAGTGTATTTTCTGAGACTGAATTGAGGAATAGGAGTATAGGACCAGAAAAGACACCTTTGATGTATAAGGAATCCAAAATTCACAAAATCTTGAAGAATGGGAAACAAAGGAAAATGACAGCCTGAACATGTGGAATTTTGCAGGGAGTTGTGGTAGGAGAGGTATATAGGGAGAAAGATGGGTTAGATAAGATTAGGGTTTATGTCATTAACAAGTAATTATATCTTTGAATTTCATATATCTTTATAAGAAAGGCATAACATTGATGAGATCATCTTGTCTCATGCATTGCTCAGAATAAATAATGCTCTTTCCTGCTCAAAAACTCTGAGTCTCTCTGCGATTGATGTAACATATTCATCTTCACAAGCAAAGTAAGAACGTACTGGGAATACCATATGATTTATAGTGTGGTGTCATTGGTGTGTAGTTGGGAGAAGCCTTATTTACCATGGAGTTATGTACTTGATCAGTGCCAGTATTCCACTCAATTACACAAAAGAATCAGAGAAATCAATGGCTCTTTATCTTCATTTTTTAAGGGCATAATCTCAACTTCATTACTAGCTAGCTAGAAACAAGATTGAAATGGTAGCTAGGGGCCTTCAATTAATTAGCGGTTAACTTGATCAACAGATGGACCAACTTAAACAAACAGGGGTATTACTTTTGTTGTGTTTTATGCTTCTGTTTACCTATACATTAGGCTACATGGATGTACTCATAAGGTAAACCATCTCTGAAACTTCAAGTGGGGCCTTGTGTCTGCAAATTAGACGTCCAAAAGCTATAAGAGTCAGAGCTAATCTGTGACAGATTAGAAACTAAACAGTTTTATTACCCTTGATGGATTGGTCATTGGTATATGATATGAATTCTGAAAGCTAATTGGTTTGGGGAAATTTTTAACCAATTGATTCTATAATTAGTTAATTAATATTAGAACCATACATAATGCAGTATTTGAATTTCCTTCCAAATTATTTCTTCATTCACTTGTCCCAAGATCAAGTTAGGTACTGTAATGGATTTATGGTATTGGTATAGAATTTATGATTTTTAGACTTACCGCAAGTTATTGTTGACAGGTTTACATATATATCTTCATATGAATTAATGTAGCAATGAAAATTATAGCCTCCAATTAGGATGTTGGACCACCTTACACACACTCACACCCCATTATTTCACCGTGTTTCTCTGGAAGATTACATCTCATGTGTGGATGCATCACCATTCTCAAGTAAATGATCAATTAAATTTGCAATGCAAATGACTGAATGTGCATAAATAAAATGAATGTAATTCTGTATTCAATTAACTTGCTTTTGTAAGAGAGATGACTTATTGATCTGTTTCATTCTGGTCTATATATAGTTATATACATTGTTCTTTAGATCCTTTCTGTTTGGTTTTGCAGTGGTAATTGTGTTTAGAATCAAAAGTTGTTTGAGGTATTGGTGTTATGACTGTCATCAATTAATCAAAAATGACAGCTTGAACATTAAAAAGGCAATTATGTATTTTCTGAGATTGAAGTGAGGAATAGAGTACATGAACAGGAAAGACACATTTGATGAATAAGGAATCCAAAATCCACAAAATTCTGAAGAATGGGAAATAAAGGAAACCTATGGAACAAAACCAAGTCCCACATCAAACTCTTCCTCATTGTTACCAGGCTCCTTGATTCTCATCTCTTTCTCCTTGTTTTTATTTTTATTTTTTTTAAGACAAAATATTAAGACTTATGCTGAAGCAAATTCTAAAGCTCTAACAAGTAACAACATGAAAAAGCAAATATAATAGACATAGCCTAAAATTTATGGGAACAGTTACTGCAATTCTTCCACCAGTTTTGATGGCGCACTGTCATTATCACTTGCTGTGGGTGGGGCTCCGGGGCATCATCTGCTAAGAGTGGTGCGCCGGCGGCTGGTGAGGCGCTGTTGTCCCTCGGCCCTGATTTGTTGGTGCTGCTGTACCTGCCGCTGGCTGCCAAAACTGCAGTTGTTCCCTTTCCCCCCATATAACGGATATATGGTGGGTTAGTTTTTTCGATGATGAGCTAGTAGCTAGCACTTGTAGTACTGTTAAGCTAAGTACCAACTCATCATAAAAAAAAGGGAAAATGATCATTTACCCGATTTTAGGCTAAAAATTGCCCACTTGCTCCACCAACTGTTTTTTAACCTCATTTACCCAAAACATCTAAGGGATTATTTCCCCTTTACCCAATTAATTCTTTTTTCTTTTTTTTTGAGACTTTTTTGCCCTCTCCTTCTTTCTCACTTAGAGAGAGAAGTCATCTTCCACCTTGCTGTGCTCCAGTGACCAGTGGCCGGCGGGGTCTCCGGCGACCGGACTCCGGCGAACGGTGACTAGATTCCGGCGACCGGTGACCGGATTCAGGAAACCGGTAACCGAAATCCGGCGACAGATGACTGGAATCCGGAATCCGGCTATTATTGCCCCCCAGTAATCATATTACTGCCCCCCCAGTAATCATATTATTGCCTCCCAAAAATCATATTATTGTCGTCCAGTGAATTGTATGAACTCCCAAAACCAAAATGAATACACTACAGGAACAATAGATCAATTTGTAATCATATTACTGCCCCCAAGTAATCATATTATTGCCCCCCAATACAAAGTCCAATGTTTCTACTGCCTCCCAATAGACCACCAAAAATGCACCTTTTTGTAGGATTCACAGATAATTTGACTTTAATACACAGAAAACAACAGGTAACTTATCAAAACACCACACTATAGTGATCCCTGTCCCTCATATCAAAGTCTACTGGGGGCCAATAATGTGTCTACTGCCCCCAGTAGACCATCAAACAAACCCCACAGTTACATTGCAATTCCTTCCTCATTCACGGGGTTCACCGAGTGTGAGGCCGGTGCAGGATTGGTCGGATCGTCATCATCTTCGTCAAGATGGGAAGAGTTGGCGAAACAAGGTTGATGGGACCGGACCACCGACCTCAACCTCAACCACCGTACGTCTTCGTCGCCGTGGGTTCCCCAGTTAAGACCCAGCCAAGATCCGGATCGAGAAACAGAGACTAGATGGCCCAGAATCCGCCGGATCGATTGAGTTGTTGGCCCAAATCCGAAGGTGGAGCGCCGGAGCAGCCATGGCAGAGAGAGAGTATGGTTCGGGTGACGGCGGCGCTCGGAGGTTGAGGTCGAATCCGGATGCACAATCCGACTGTGAAACGTAACATCTGTATATATGAAGTTTGGATAACTGGGTTGGAATATATGAAGTGGGCTGAGGGCTGAAGAAGAGAGGAAGGCTGTATATATACTACTCCAAGCCCTCTCTCTCTCATCTACAAGTGGTTGAGGTTCATAAACCTTAATGAATTTTGGTTGGTGTTCATCATCATTTCTCTGTTTAATGAAACTAAAGAAGAGAAGTGAATGAAGTGAACAGATAATATTGAATTTCATACGGCTTATGTGCAGATGGTGGTTGGCAAAACTCAATTGGGTTTTTGAATCTCCCTCCAAAACATGTTTACACCCACAACTCACTCAAGTGAGATACTACAAAAGATTTATTGCATTGGTATAGAATTTAGGATTTTCATACCTTGATCACTGAGATTGAACAATATCATTATTGACAGGTATATATGTATATACTTCACATGAATCTATTTAGGATTGAAATTTATAGCCTCCAGTTAGTCCAACCTTATTTCACCGTGTTTTTCTGAAAAATTAGAGAAGTAGTTCATAACTTTATATTCACCACTTTTAAGTATCTGATCATTAAATTTACAGTGCAAATGGCTGAATGTGCATATAGAAATAAAGGCAGATTTGCTTTTGTACTGAGGACTTATTGATGATCTGTTTCATTCTGGTTCCATACATTGGTACTGTGTGCATATCTGCTTGGTTTAAAGTGGTCGTTGTAATATCTATGATTATCTATTGCATACAAACATAGAGACCATATTCTGGACTGTGTCAACCTTGCAGTAAGCCCTGGTAAGTTGGAAGTAACAGATGCATACATGTGTGCGTGTGGCTCCAGTCACAAAATTCTGTGTCACAATAAAATACAAACAACCCTGATATGCATTTCATATGACTGTAACCAAAAATCTATAGATTGGAAATGTACATGGATTCATCAACCAGATGTTCATATCTTGCTCAAAAGAAGCATCTAATTCTTGATATTCATGGCTAAGCAGCACTTTGACCTGCATGGTAAACCTATCTGATCCTGAGCACTAGAGGCGCTCAAATACACAAGACCTCACTATGGCTTAGTTTCCTCTGCAGGTTGAGTGCCTTGACCAGGTGGACCATCGAGAAGGAACCCATCAACTGTGATAATAACACGTAAGAAGTTAGCATCTTGCAATCTCAAATATCATGACAATCATTTCTGAAAATCCAGAAGAACCATGGAACCAACTTCACTATATATCTTACTAATAGTTTGTGATTTGTTGATAGTAGATGTTTGGAAAATATCTATCTCTATCTCTAACACAATACATGTAATGGTTCTTGAATGCAACACTCAAATAGAACCAATTAAAAAATTGAGCAAGGAAGCATTGTAAAAGGAGTTAACTATATCTTACCCATGTCATTTTGCTCTGCAGAATCAAGATTAATATCCAACTGAGAAGGTTGAAACTCTGAGCCTGAATAGTTCCCCGCTGGTCCAAACTCTGATGATGATAGAAAAATGTCAGGAATTAGATATTCCAATAAGTAGGAGAAGAATCCTCTTAAAAAAAAAAAAAGGTAAAAGAAGACAGCATGATCTTTAAGCCTTTAAGCTTAAACTATCGATGAATACCAGCATGGCATGACAATCCAAAAAAAATATACAGAAGAATTAGGAATCCATTATGAAAAAATGCAGTGACAAACTTTAAGGATGATGTGGTATTAAATGTCTCCTGAACATGAAAACCATAAAAACAATGTTTGGGTAAGTCCACCATTTCTCTTTTCTGGAATTCCATGTTCTAATTAAGATTGTGCATCAATGAAAGCTGCAATCACCTTGAAAGTTTGACCATTCAGCGGTATTAGAGAAGCCAAAATCCCAAGTCATCTGATCCGATGATTGAAGTGACTCCTCAGGACATGTGTTCTGACCATCTGCTCCAAGACGCAACCTCTCTAGATTTGCTATATCAGAAGTAAATGCAGAGTCAAGCACTGGTGTGTCCAGATTTAGCCCTGATGTTTCAGGAGTGAAGGAAAATTGTCCATTCAATGCCACTGCTACAGGACTTGAAGCCCCATCTAACTTCATATCACCAGCAGGGAAGAAAGGTACTGTATTAGCTGGACTTCTTCTGTACATCATGATCAACAAGGAGCAGAACCATTGGCCCATAGAAAGCACACATCATAAAGAGAGGAGTGCGTGGGGGTTATGTGTGCATGTATGTGTACAAGTGTATGGTAGTCTGTATGCATGTACATGTAACCTGGACCTTCATCATGGGGGCATAGCACTTTAAGGAATTGAAATCGATTGGTCTGTTAATCTCTATCTTATACGGAAAACAGCTACCATTGGACATGAAAATCCATCATTCAGGTAATCGAAATAACAACATATCCAAAATTTTAAACATATACAAAAACAATAGGAGAATAAGATTTTGCATGAGAATCTGTTGAGCCAGTTATTCTGTTCTGTACTCTCACAATGAGAAATGCAGCTATCACCGTGAAAGATAAAAGATATGAGTATGTATGAAGAAAATATTGGATAGGAGATGCAATACTCACTCTTTCGCACACTTATGTTGCATACGGTGGAAGTTTCCTGGAGCAGGTATTCCATTAACTCCATGACAACCAGATATGGTGGCCATGGAATTGATCCCGAAATAACCTGTAGATGGAATAAGATGCTGCTGCATGATGGCACATTCCATAGATAAATTGTTGACTATACAAAATGACAAAAAGAAAAGAAAAATATGGCATCAAATTAAAATGATATTTATGACATGGACTTAAATTATAAATAGCCAAAAAACTTCCAAACTAACGACAACAAAAAAAAAGGAAAATATACAAGATATGCCCAAACATCATCTGTGATGAAGTACTTCAGATCAACTATAGTAAAAAGCACAGAGAATATATCTTCTTTAAATTTTTCTTCTCATATATGAATGTCCTTTTTGGTTGATATTTATGAATATACAACAGGTTAGAGAATTCTGGACGAAGTTATGTATCCATTTTAGCTAGTTTTGTTCATAGTAGTGTACCTAGCTATACTCAAGGAAAATCATCAAAGCTGAGAACCAGAAAACCAAGAAATCAAACAAAGAGTAACCTATCAAATACCTGATCAACCAAGCAAACATGGTATGTGCAGAGCGAATTCCCCTTAATTAGTCATTTTATTATACACTGTACTTTTTTCTTTATAGTAAAAGTTGGAACTCAATAGATGTCGTTGGTATTGCAAGAGAAGGCAATGACATGCATATCTACTCTTTTCTTCATTCAAAACAGCATGCATATTGATGTTTCCCTTCTTTAATTGTTCAAGAAGTTCTCTGAGAAGAATATACCAGGCATGTGATGCATTCCATTCTGCACAGGAGCTATCTCAAACTCTGCACGCTCTTGCTGTTTCATCAGATGGTATTGCTGCTCAAGCAACTGGTTATACATATGAATTTGATCTTTGAGCTTTAGCCTTAGGTGGTAGGCCTTGAAAAATTCTCCATTTTCTTCTTCCAGTTTCTGCCATACTATAGTAAACGAAAATTAAAAAGGATGAAATTTAAGCAAACTGTTGGTTGAACATCTTTGATGCAATATGCTATACCCAGTTTTGTAAACTCAGGCTCAATCCTAGCACGATCTAAGAGGGTATTGATGACTTCATCTCTGTTCATATACAACTGCAGACACCTTTCAATCAAATTCTGGACCTACAATGTTCATTATTGTACCAAAACAGAGAGATGCAAGTAAGTATCATCCTTTCAATAAGTGAAACTCAAACATATATACTACGAAATCAATCTGTCTTACAACTTGAATATCTTGAAGTGTGACTTTGCTGCTCTTGTTCTTTGCAATGCTACTTTGTTTGTCATTGCGCAGTGAGAATCGCTTTTCTGCTGGATTCTGTGGATCCTGTGAAAGTGCTCAGAATTCAGTTCTTTGAACCCCCAAAAAGTGAAACAAGATTTCCCCTTATGCCAACAAAAAAGACTAGAGAAAACAAACAGGTACATCGAGCACTGGGCTTTCAACATAACAATGAAACCAATTCAACTCCATCTCTAATCATCCTCTTAATTACCATATATACATTTAGGGCTATATCACCCTATGATTCACAGATTCCACAGAGTACATAATCAGATAAAAGATCGAACAAAACCATTACATTAGGCCCAGAAAAAACTCAGAACTCCTTCTGTATTCCCAGTTACTCGTCACCTAAACAGAACAGAAATTTCATAATCCCATACCCCAAAAACGAAATACAATCTCACACCCAAAAACCCAATCTTGAATTCAATTCCTTCCTCATCAACAATCATGACAACCAAAAAGCCTCAAAGGTACAATCTTTAAGCCATAACCAGCATAATAACAACAGAAAAACCCAGTCTTCAACTCAATTCCTTCCTGATCAAGAATCAAGAGAACCAAAAAGCCTCAAAGGTACAATCTTTAAGCCATAACCAGCATAATAACAACATAAAAACCCAATCTTCAACTCAATTCCTTCCTCATCAACAATCATAGCAACCAAAAAGCCTCAAAGGTACAAGCTTTAAGCCAAAACCAGCATAAAAACATCACAGGAAAGCAGAATATCAGAAGAAAACAAACAAAGAGAAGGTTTCTGTGTTACCATAAAGTTAAAAAGACTTGAACTTTGAAGCTCTGACAGGGTTTCTTGAATCTCAGTCAGTGCTGTTTTGCATTAAGTACAATTGAGGGTACAGATAAGAGTAGCTAGCTGGGTAGGGTTTTACAGAAACGTTGTTGATGATGTAAGGGTTTAGAGGAAGAAGAAGAAGTCCCCAGGAGAATTCAAAACCAAGCGGGGGAGAAATTTGTAATAAATAGCCTCTCGGCTGTCTGGTATTTATAGTCTTTGGATTTTAGGCTGCGTGACAGTCTGGGTGTTTTTAGACTTTCCCGTGAAAATAATACCGGTTTAAACTCTAAAAACAGAAGGAAAAAAATTGAGACAAAAATTCTCTGTTTTATGATTTATTCAATAAAATTTAATAAAAGATATGGTTGTGTACTTGTGTTTTAAAACACGATCAAAACCATAAATTAAAATTAAAAGAGAAAGAAAAAATTATACGTAATCGAAACTTTCTTTTAAAATTTAGATTAGAATTAGATTTTTTACGTTAAAAGAGAGAGTCTTTTCCAAATGTACGAAGATTTGAGACGAAATAAGGAGCTACGTAGCTTTAGAATTTCACAATTTTTTATAAAAGCTATGGTGGTGATTTAAAGGGTTTGGGTTCAGTACAACTTTCATCCCCTGTATACCCGTGCCTGTAGAAGAAAATTCCCCCCCAATCTCTCCTCTCCATCTTCTGTGGCGCAGCGGCGGCATCTTTTACTCATCTGCATAGCCGATCAGCCACCTCAGGTATCTCTATTGTACTGATCCCATTGTCCAGCTTGGCTACGAAGATGGGTATATTTGTGTTTGTTCTGGGGCAGTGCCATGATTGCTCATACGATGGTGCACTATATGAAGCTAGTAAATCTTCAGCAAGCTGGAATTGAATCCCCCTTTGCCAGTACTTGATCCGGTATTCACGTTTTTTTTTATAAGAGTTTAGCACTTCCCAAACATTGTTTTTTTTTGGGGTGCGAGGCTTGATAGCTCCAAGTTCTATCTAGTCGCAAATGGGAATCCTTGGCCTTACAATAAGCGCCTCACCATCCCCAAGTGCTTCGTTTTTGACACACTCAACCCAGCCTTGAATAAAGCTCCAGCACTGCATCTCTCCGCCTGAAGCAGCTAAGTCAGTCAGTGCTTTTATTTCTGCATATGGGATGCTGCAGTATTATCTTGCGTGTCCATCATGTGCCCCAGAGATGCCAAAGCCGTCGTTTGAGTGTTATGATCCAACCACCAATTCTTGGCGACGCTTGCCTCCTTGTCCGTATAAGACAATGGTTTTGCTGTTTGTTATGGCTACATATTGATTTCATTTTACAACAGCCAGGAATCCTCAGCGATAGCTAGCTTTTCATATTAATTAATACACAAAAGTGGCATCCAGTCCAAAAACGCATATCCTTTCCGAGGGAGGGCTGTACGTGGTTGTAGGTGGTATGGTCTATGCTGTTTCTTGGTGTCAAGACCAGGTTATAGCCTTCTCTTTTTCCCGAGATTCAGATGGTAATTGTTTCCTTGGCGCCGCCACGTCTTTGCAAGTAACGAACACCCCACATCCACCAAACCCGTTATATGGGGGGTAACTAATTGTTTGGTTCATTTGGGGGGGGGGGGGGGCAATTCTTTTGCCTAATACAGACGGGCAAGAATGAATATTCTCTTGAGCATCAATATATGTGTGCCACCGAATTTCAAATCATTCGCAAAGGAGGAGCAATGGAGGTCAGGACCTTTCATTCATCTGTTTATCAAGTCAACATCAAGGGTGGTTTTTTGTATGTTAACTTCGCCTTTACACCAGATTGTGAGGATATTGAACCAGAAGAAGATGATTGTCCGACTGCACCGGCCAGAGCCTAGAGTTCGTCAGCTTTGGAAGACAATAAAAGTAAAGGAGAGCGCTGGTTCAATGTTGCAACTGCCAGAATAGGGAACCCTTCAAAAAAAAAAGGGGTTTTGTCCATTTACCCCATTTCTAGGGACTTTTTTCCCACTTACCCCATTAAGTTTTTTTAATTCTCTCTTACCCAACACACTCTAAGAGAGTCTTCCCTAATACCCCATTAAGATTTTTTTTTTTTTTTTTATTTTTTTTTAATACCATTTTACCCCTCACCCCTTTGTTACTTAGAGAGAGAGATAGAGAAAATGGAAGAGAGAGAAACCATAGGAGACTTCGCCAGAGCTCGTCACCGGCCGCCGGAATCCGGTCACCGGCCGCCGAAATCCGGCCAACTTTCGCCGGAATCCGGCCAACTTTCGCCGGAATCCGGTCACCGGCCGCCGGATTCCGGTCACCGGCTGCCGCCCACTGGAACTTGCTGAAAATCTCACCGGAAAGTTTTTTTGCCCCCAATAGACATCTATTGCCCCCTAAAAGAGGGGTAATAGACGTCTATTACCCCCCAATAGACGTCTATTGCCCCTTAATAGCCGTCTATTGGCCCCCAATAGACGACTATCAGCCATGTATTGCCCCCCAGTAGACGTCTATTGCCCCTCAATAGACGTTTAGATTACCGAAATAGTAATTAATCTTCCTAAAACTACACAAATAAAACTTTGATTAAAGAAAAAAATGAGGAGATTACATCAATTCAAAACATCTATTGCCCCCCAATAGAGGTCTATTGCCCCCCAATAGACGACT
This sequence comes from Rosa chinensis, assembly GCF_002994745.2. Lineage (NCBI taxonomy): Eukaryota > Viridiplantae > Streptophyta > Magnoliopsida > Rosales > Rosaceae > Rosa > Rosa chinensis. The sequence goes on along the minus strand of NC_037088.1, from coordinate 65,950,617 downwards.
ATCAGCCATGTATTGCCCCCCAATAGAACTTTCAGTCACCAGAATAGGAACTAATCTTCTTAGATTTAGATAAATAAAACTTTGATTAAAGAAAAAAAATGAGAACATTACATCAATTCAAAAAGTCTATTGCCCCCCAATAGACGCTTTAACATACTTCTATTGCCCCAATAGAACATTTTTTCCTTCATTTTTTCTTTCTTTCTATGAATTCTGCACCATTTTATGAAAAAAAAAAAAAAAAAACAGATAAATTGATCTGGGCACCCAGAGAAAAGCTCTGGGCACCCATGTCATCTTCTCCATTTTTGTTGCAGTCGAAACTGTGCCAAACCTGCCAAACTGGACTCAAATATAAGGAACCAACCATGAATATCCAAATTCCAACAAGGCGAAGCCCTGACCGGGTCGGGTCGGCACCGTCGTCTCTAGCATAAGAGTCGCTGGTGATGATTTTGTGGTGGTGGTCCTTCTTGCGGTCCTCGGCTCCATGGCCGGCGTTGAGATTGTCAAAGAGGGAGTCGGTGCAGTTGACGGTGTCGCAGGTGGTGAAGCAGAGGCGGAGGCGCTCGGAGACGATGTCCATAACCGGCGCTCGGAGACGATCTCCAAAACTGGATCCAACAAAATCTCCTGGCCTCCGCGACGACCCAACCCATTCCGGTGACGTTGCGAGCCTGGTGAGACCGGCGGCAGAATTTGAAAATGACGACGGAGGTGAGAGAAAGCAGATCGGAGAGAGAGAGAGAGAGAGAGAGAGAGAGAGAGAGAGACTGCAGATCGCAGAGGGATAGGGAGAGAGGAGAGAAAATTGATGGCATATGGATGTAATTCATTAATTAGATGGAGGGTAAAATTGTTATTTTAGTTCAAATTGGGTTAGTGGGAATTAAAATCTGTTGCTGGGGTAAGTGGGATAATTTTTGCTCATTTTGGGGCTTTTGGTCAAGAACCCAAAAAAAAAAACTGCCAGAATAGAGGACGCAACCAAAATGCCAATTCCAATTTCCAAGGTAGATTTGAAGTCATTCTGCATTACATTATTCCGGAGCATCTTTGTTGACAAATAGAACTATCCAACTTCCTTTAAAGGATGACAATAATTTCCTTATTTCTAAAAAAAATAAAATGCCGCACACAAATTTGTATTATGTGTAATGATGTTTCTTCATGATAGAGTTATATTTCCAGTATGTCACCGTTATGTCAAAACAAATAAAGTAGTCATTCGTGTACGTACTCTTTGCTAATTAGTACTTGTTAAAATACATAGATTTTGTGGAGAGTCTTGGTATTATTTTAGGATTTTCTCTTTATGCTTATTATAATCTGGGTTCAGGTTTTATGTCCCCCCCCCTGTATTCTGCAATTTCATTAATCAAGGTTTGAAGGCAGCGCACCAGCCCTTTTCAAAAAAAAAAATGGTGGTGATTTAAAACACGATATAAAATTAAAAAGGAAATATAAAAGTCTATGAAAAACGTAATCCAAACTTTATTTACAGGTTTAGATTAGAACAAATCTTCTTTTGTCGAAATTGTCTTTGCATTAATTTTCATCATCCCTTTTAAATGTAAACAAATCTTTTAATCCTTAAAATCGTTTATGAAGATTTGAGATGAAATAGCTACGTAAGCTTTAGAATTTCACGATGTTAGTTATTTCATAGATTGATGTAAAAAAAAATTATGAGAAAGAGAAAATGATAAATCAATTAGGCTTTTGTGAAGACGGATGGATATTAAAAAGTAAAAACTGAGCTCAACTCGGCTCAAATATTATTTTTTTGGCCCGAAATTGACCAAATTTTAAAATTCTACAACTTGGAGCCATTAATTCTGGACAAGGCCAAGCACAACGGGGAGATTTCTTGGGAAAAACATTTTCCCAGGAATGGCGTTTTACCTAAAATGTAGATAATTTTACTTGAAAATGAGAGTGATTTTGTGTATTTCTAAATTTTTGAGATTCTTTGCATCGGTGACAAGGAAAACGAATAATCTTGTAAGCAGCAAAGTCTAGCTCTGTAGCGGCTTTTGAGCTTCATGCTCATCTTCGGTTATTCCGTTATTGTAATGGCGACTGTATATAACTGTCTATAGCGCATGTTGCGAGAGAAAGGTTATGTCAACTGTATATAACTGCGCTGCATACAATTCAGTCATGGTTTTGACGAATTGTAGTTCTCTTATGGAAAGCATTGAACAGAGAGCTGTGGCAAGAAACAAGTCGCTCATTGCAAAGTAGAACAAACCCATCATTTGCTTGCCTTCTGAGTCAATTAATCTACTCATTTACAATTTACAAAATGGAACTCTGGCGTCTAATTTACTAAATCATTCGGGATAATATGTGGGGCAATAAGCTAGAATGACTCTAGAACAACCATAAGACAATGTCTTCATGCGGCAGCACTAACACAAACAGTAGTGCTTCATGCAGCAGCACTAACACAAACAGTAGTGCTTCATGCAAAATAGTTTTGGCTCATCAAGTACAAAAAGAAACACGGTAAGCAAATTGAGATCGAGAAATATAAAGGCTTGGCAGTTGGCACTCAGTTATACAAAATAGTTAAAACATCAAAACCAACCAGCATTTGAATGAATGTCCCCAGCAATCACGTACTCTTCATTTTTTTTCTGCCTCGTAGTTCCAGGCCTCAAGTCCTCGTGCCCCAAGACTCACCATAATCATTCAGGTGTCGAAACTAGAGTTTCAACATATATAAGTCCTGTTATAATAAAGGCTACACCCGGGCACATCTCCAAGCAAATATCGGCCGCTGCGGACCAGCTTCTCTTCTTTACCGCATTCAATCGATCCTGACCAACTCATTACTGTCTAATAGTTTGATCACAACTTCACCGCCTCCTGTAACAAAACATAGATCCCATTCATAGGCTAATGAAGCGAACAAATCTGCTAACTCGTATTCTCTCAACAAAATGAGTTTAACCCAAGATTCAGGGACCCCACTACTTGTAGGTATATTGGGCTATTACCATTCAACACATACTCTCCCAAGGTTGCTAGGAGATCAGAAGTCACAAAGGATTAGGAGAATATTTCTCCTGCCTTTTCGGTGACTCAAAGCTATAAAGGAAGATTGCAGAATCTGATCATCACTAGGAAATCAAGGAAATCATGCTCACTGATCTTGAGATGAAGATGTCTTTTAATTTATATCATTTTGCATCATTCTAAATTGATATGCATAGTTTTTAATTGATCTGAAAATCTCATCTGATTTACAATGCTTTCAAAATGCATATCCGATAGAGATATTGATTACAGTTAGAAAAGATTTGATTGCATATTCAAAACAGTTTTAAAAGAGTTTCCTATGTTTATCTTATTCCGTGATTAAGAAGAGATTTGATTAAGGGGGAGACTTGCTCCTCTATATAAGGTTTTCAAACTGATTTATGAAGGCAAAGTTTTTTGGTATCAAGGCTTTGTGTTGCAAATGTTTACACAAATCATTTTATGAAAAACTCTCTTTGCATGTTATATGTATCGGTTCCTTGCATACTCTGTCACTTGCATATTTCACTGTCAAGATCAGTGAGATGTTGAGATCAAGGAAGATTGGAAGATAGGCTTATATTGATTGTGTGGTGATTAAGTAAGAAGTTAGATCAGTTATAAATCAAGTTAGCATTTGTTGCTATGAGAAAGTGATTGTTGTGAACAACATTACTTGTATACTGTAAACTCATTTGATTTATAGTGGATTGATTTTCTCGTGTTGGCTACGTTACAAGCCATGCAGTGAAGTTTCCTTAGTGGAGAGGTTTACACTACGTTAGCAAATTATTGTGTTGTCTTTGTGGTGCATATTTGATTCTCAAAGCAGTTATCTTAACCTGTTTGTTCTATCTGGTATTTACAATACTCTTGTCATTCCCCAAATTTCGCTACTACCCCCTATAATAATCCGCCTTAAAACACACACAAAGGCATCTTCCTAAAAGAACCCTCATGAATATATATATATATATATATATATATATATATGTCCTTATTTGGGAACCAAACAGGCAATGGCATTTCCCGGAACTCCTCCTCTGCCAAATCAAAAGCATACATACTCGCTGGGTCTGAAACTCCACAGCGGTGGTTAATCCAATAGATTGCTCCATTTAAAAGTGTCCTGTCCTCGTGTTTGCTGTCTGGTGATGACAAGTGAGGAGCTTTAATAACTTTCCAACAGTTGGCCTTCAGTGAGAAGATATAGACATGAAAATGTGTCATATATATCGCCCGGGACTACTAAAACAAGCTTGTAGTCATCAGTGGACGACAAATAACCAAGACCTGAAATTACAAAATCTAGGTACTCATTGTCTCCCTATTCATCCATGGGAATATTTATCCTCGGACTAGGTATTTTGCGGAAAAATCCGGTTCCAGATAGCCAAGTGTACCAAATCAGTTAGGAGAGAGACTTACGTACGGCACCCGCACCACGTAGCAGTGGGGCTGCCCAAGCAGGGGGATATTTTGGGTATTTCACATTAAAAATCAGGGGCAGTTTTTTTTTTTTTATAATTATTTCTTCTTATTGGAGAGTCGCACCGCCAAGTGGTGCGGTAGCCCCTATGTAAGAATTTCTCATCAGTTAAATACGAGTCACCTAGAGAGTACCAAACCTTTGCAGATTGCTATTTGGCATGGTTCCTCTGATGTTTGAGGATTTGGGCTATGGGCAGACTCGCCCGACTAAAGCACAAGGAGTCCACACTGTGTCGGCCCAATCCACTTCTATTGCTTCATATGTGTTTTTTAGAAGAAGAAGAATATGAAAGTGGATTGGGCTGACACAGTGTGGAATCCTTGTGTTTTAGTCGGGCCAGTCTGCCCATAGCTCAAATCCTCAAACAAGTATTACCAACTGGCCCAAACACATTGACACCTGGTCAATTTTCCCTATAAATTCACAATAACCGGAACCCATTTTTCACTTTTTCCCCAAAAATTGTAAATTTCTGAGTATGACTTTTCAAGCTCCGATTCACATGGAAGCATTTGCCAAATAGTTTTACTGTGATGGTCCTCTCAGATTCAAACTTGTTCAACCCCATTTCTGACTCCTTGGGTAACTATTATTTACCTTCAATTCCCATTCTTTTTTGCAAAGTTTCATGCTTTATCTGGTTTTCCTTGTTCAATTTCAATCCCACATAGCTCTAGGGTTCTTTGTTGCAGTACTAAATTTCATAACTTTAGGCTGTGTTACTGAAATTTGACCCTTAAAAGTTATTTTAGTGTGAACCATTGTCTTAAAGTTTGGATCTTTACAGTCGGTGCATTCTGATCATGTGGTTCTGGAATAGAAAGATAGGATCTTTGAATTGGGATTTGACTTCAAACGCAATTGTGTGGTAAAACATACTTGAATTACCAATAGAAAGCTTCAGTGATTGAAGCTGGTCAAAACATGTATCATTTCTTGTAATGAAGTTTTACTGCAGTTATGTATTGCATGTCACAAGGATTGAAAACTTTAAGTAGTGCAGTAGATGCTTGAACTTGAGTGTATAATCGGAAGTAGGAGTAGATTGAAGTGTCTTGATGAATATGCATGCCTGATATATTCCAATTTTTTATTCTGTCGGGTGAAGTGATGTGGGTTTCTAATCAATGTGATGGAGTGCAGCAGAGAGGTAATGACTTTTAAGGATCTATATCGAAGACTTGAGTTTGTTTTTTTATGTGTGGGGGAGGGTTTAACATTTCAGTTTCAAATGATTTTGCGTTTAATATGTATGTCACGTTTTTGTATTCTGTTGAAAGTCTTTTAACAGAAATGTAACATGATTCAAAGTGATTTATTTGGACTTTCTTCTCTCTGAATCAGGTATATTACATCTCTAGGTACGACCTCTTTCTGTGAAGGAATTTGCTTTAGTTTGTGCAATCTGGTATGCTTACTGCCTTACTGGTGCCAAAGAATAGTTGGATTCCTGAGGAATTTATGGATTGCAATAAAAGTGAGGCAGTCAGGGCTAAGGAACTTGCCGAGAGGAAGCTCCTAGAAAGAAATTATGCTAGTGCAAAGAAGATTGCTTTGAAGGCTCAAAAGTTGTATCCTGAGCTTGAGGGTCTCTCTCAACTGTTGACAATAATAGATATTTATATCTGTGGAGAAAACAAAACTATTGGAGATGCGGATTGGTATGGAATACTTGGTGTGATTCCTTATGCCAAGTATGCACTCATTAGGAAACAGTATATAAAGTTGGCTCTCAGGCTTCATCCTGATAAAAACAAGTCTCCTGGTGCAGAAGGCGCATTTAAGCTGGTGTCTGAGGCGTGGAACTTGTTATCGGATAAGGCTAAGAGAGAAGAATACGAGAGACTAACATATTACCACAATAGGAACTTGGAAGAATCTCGTCGGGGAACTCCATCCCATTCTGGGGGTCTTTCAGAACAACCTGGTGCAAATGCCTTTCAAAATGTTACAAGTAGTGTTACTACACATGCTACGGCGCTGCATGGTCCCATGCACTCATATGGAACACCTACTACTTTCTGGACGATTTGCAATCTGTGCAGGACATATTACCAGTATCTCAGGATGTATCTAAATCAAATTCTCATGTGCTCTACATGTCAGAAGGGGTTCAGTGCTATAGAAACAGCTGCACCTCCCGGTGTTTCCGAGTCATCTAGTAGTTCTTCTTGCCAGGAACATCACACTACAAGACGCCACGGTGCTGCTAGTGGTAGACCTTTTAATTCTGGAAGAAACAATGCTGTAGCTCGAAATTTGGGAAATAAGGGGTCTTTCGCTTCTAAATCGGTGAATAAGGCAACCTTCCAACAGAGCTCTTTCTCCAAAATGACTAGTCGCGGTAGCACTGTTGCATCAGGTTGTGCTGCAGCTGTGAGTGTGGCTCAGCAGGCAAATGAGAAAGCGAAGAGACAGCGAGAGGAGAGACAGTCAATCGCTGAATGGGAGAGGAATCAAAAGTTAATGGGGAATTCTTCATTCAAAAAGAAAAGAATTGAAGATAAACATCTTAATGGTTGTGAAGGATACATGGCTAATAATATCGCCATAGGAAATGCTGGAGCTGACTTAGGAGTATCTGAATCAGGTACAGGTAATGTTGGCACAAAAAGAATTTATGGTTTCTCTAGCATAGATAATATACCTAACAGCAAGAGAGAGTTATCCTATCATGAAATGCAAAATATGCTGATGAAGAAAGCACGAACTGATATTTCCAAGGTTCTGAAGGAGCAGAGCTCAGCTACTGCATCAAAGAAACAAGAGGAGGTGAAAGTAGATAAGAAACAGAAGAATGTAGTATATGCTGGGACAGAGGAAAACGGTGATAATGGCGACGATGCCAGGTCGTCAATCTTAACTAATGTTCCTGATCCTGATTTTCATAATTTTGATTTGGATCGAACTGAAAGTTCGTTTCTAGCAGAACAAGTCTGGGCCACATATGATGGTGATGGGATGCCTCGTTATTATGCTCGTATTCAGAATGTGATCTCCAGGAAGCCATTTAAACTGTGCATCAGCTGGCTTAATTCAAGAAGCAACTCTGAATTGGGTTCATTGGACTGGATAGGATCTGGTTTCGCTAAAACCTGCGGAGATTTTAGGCCTGGTAAACGTCAAACATCCAAAACTTTAAATTCTTTCTGCAAGAAGGTTAGTTGGAAAAAAGTTGCACATGGAATGATTCGCATATTTCCTGGAAAGATGGATGTCTGGGCTCTATATAGAAATTGGTCCCCTGATTGGAATCAGCATACCCCCAGTGAAGTAATTAACAAATATGAGATGGTGGAAGTGCTGGAAGACTTTACTGAGGAACACGGTGTGTCTGTTCTTCCACTAATCAAGGTTGCTGGTTTCAGAACAGTGTTCCAAAAGTGCATGGACCCTAAAGCAGTTAGGAGAATTCCTAAAGAAGAGATGTTTCGGTTCTCGCACATTGTCCCCAGTCAATTGCTTACAGGTGCAGAAGCTCATAATGCTCCAAAAGGTTGCTTCGAATTGGATCCAGCAGCTATTCCTTTGCACCTCCTCAAGGGGATAACAGAAGATAATCAGGCAGCAATGGCAGAGAATGTTGGCAAAACAAAGGAAGAGGTGTTTCAAAGTGCCTCGACTAGAGAGGTAGATGCAGGAATGGAAGAAAGGGAGATTTCAGAAAGCGGAGGACAACCAATGGGGGTAGGCAATAGTGCATACCTAGTTGGCCAAGGAAACTGATGATACATGCACAACAGAAGTTTTTTGCAGTTATCTGGCAGGTGGGTTATACCATTTTGGTGTTTTGGTATGCTAAGCCTTCATGCTTATGCCAATCCTTTTGCAAATGAACATGCTGCTTCTTTTGCGCCGCAATTGTTTAGCAGTTAGCTGGCAGGTGGATTATACCATTTTGTCGTTTTGGGAATGCTCAACTTTTGTATGAGAAATTGAGAACTGAAGATGAACATTTTTGTAAGCATGTGGCTTGGAAAATGAAGATTCACCGTCTTTGGCAGCTTTCTGCGTTATTAAAATTGTGATGCCGTAAGAATTTTGTTACAGATCTATCAAAGATCGACTTAACGAATTTGAGTTTATAATTTTACTTCAACACAATTTGTTGTTTCTTTATATATTTACAACCAATTGCGAAGGTAAATCATATCATGTTACAAAAGGGAACCCTACAAGCGTACAGATCTAGACCTTGCAGTTTCAAATATTGCAGCACCATCCAATTGTTTGATCCATGAACATGCCGCGTCTTAGATTTGGGCCAAACGTGAAAAACAAAATTATTGGTACCTCTGGCCATCGATTCAAAAACAAAATAGAAAAAGAACATCTGAACACAGTTTTATTACGATGGAAATTACATTGACAAACTCTCTCGTCTAGACTAGGAGTGTAAACCGAGGCGAAAATTTACACCGTGTCTCTCCCGTTTTCCATTTCGTCCAAACACGGTTTGAGACCAAAAGGAAAATCCAAACATTCAAATATTCTAATTCTAATTACCTGCTTGATCGTTCGTGGAAAACACACACTTGGTTCCCTGCATGAAACGTCGGGGAATCTTATGGAACAAAGTCCTCCAATTAGTTTACGATTCATGTCATGTGTCTCGAAGACCATGCAATATAATTACCTCCAAAAAGTCGAAGGAAGTTTCCTACGTAAATTCCAGGACCAAACACACACATTTTTATATACATGGTTCCAGTTAGTTCCCTTCTAGAACACGCTCCCTATAACACTTCAACTCAGGTAGAAACATAGAATCTGCATGGTGGTGTTTCTGTAATTTTCACACCGAATATGAATAATATTAGTATATTAATCTGTGTTTTCTTCGGGGTTAAGCTCGGTGTCGACACCTACTAAGCCACCAGATTAATAATATTGCATATTTCGCATTTGGATCGGCGCTTGTTTTCGGTTTGGAATAATCTATATTTGGTATATATATAATAGGATCTACCTAAATTGGTTTTGGTTTTTTGGTTCTGGGTTTGGTTTTATTAATAAATCTGGGGATTCACGGATGAGCTAGGTTAAGGTAGAAAATGGGGATTAGAGATTCCATTGAGACTGGTTTAGGTTAGATAGGCCAATTGTGGATGGTGAGTAAGTAGTGGCACTTTCCTTGCGTGACATTAATCACAATGGATTTTGTATATTACTCTTGTAAACGTCTAGGTTAACACTTCTCTCAAAAAAAAAAAAAAAGGTTAACACAAAGTTCTTTTTTCTCTCCCTTTTTCTGTTTTTCATAACCGTTTGTATCAATCATGGTTTGTGTGTAATTATGACTATGCGCAATGCCTTTACTACCTTTTATGGAATGTATTTTTTTAGGAAAAATTTTATATCAGGTGGTTGAATTACTAAATTGGACATTTGATATAATTATGTACCTAACTATCCTTTGAAAGTATAGAATTAACCATCACCTAAAACTTATCCAAGTGATAGTATGAGTGTATGACAAGTCAGTCAGGCGGTCCGACTAAAGATTCTCTTTCGGTTTTTATGCATTGCAATCAATACATTACGTCAGTTAATAATTATCACCACGTGATAAAATAAAACAAATGATTATACGAGATTATGGTAGTTAAAGAAAGATTTGTTTAAAACATGCGATCTATTGTTTCCGATTAAAAATATGTCAACATTAGCATGGGATCAAATTACCTTAGTAAGATATCATATTGATCAAATCTCTTCAATCGTTAAAATTAATAGTCGAAACGTTTTGTATAGCTCTAAAAGTTTACATGTAGTATCACAAGATTAGATGATCGAATTACACCCTTACATTCCTTTAAAACTATACTCGTAAAACACACAATTGGATCGGACAAGACTGCTACTCTCAAAGATCCTGATTCCTATTTCCTATTATGCTACCAACTAACTTTTTTTTTTTTGTTGAGAATAATGCTACCAACTAACTTGGGGGCCTAATTTGGGACATGCAGTTAACCAACTGCAACACTCGTACTGGGAGGGTAGTTTCGTAATAAGACGTCTGAAAATGGAAATTATTAATTTCCAAAGCAATTTTTTTTTCTGTAAAAATTAGACCAAGTATGGCAAGTGGCAACCATCTAAGTATCCTCCAGGCTAAACCCTCTTCCCTTTCCCTCTATAAATAAAACCCCTTTCTTCTCCTTCATCTTCTCCCCCTAGCCTTCTCTCTGAAACTCTCCCCTCACATTATATACAAGCTTTCTCTCAGCTCTCTCTCTCTCTTTCTCCATCGAAGCTCCTCTGGCTTTCTAGGGAAACCCAGATTTCGTTACCTTTCATCACTCGGTGAGTTTTCGTCACTTATTCTCTTCTCTTTTCTCAAATTCTATACAGAGAAACAGTTCCACTGTATGATATTGATTGTGCGAAACGATATATAACTGTCTTTTTTTTTTCTTTTTCTTTTTAATTTAATAAAAAATAACTATGAATTCATTATCATTTTCATTACTATCACCGCTTCTCCGCATGTTTTATTTTTCTTTTCTGAATTTTTTTTATTGTATTCTGGCATATCGGTTTTTTTCATTTTTATTTTCACGAATTTTATTATTATTATTATTTTTTTTTTTTGGGAGTTGGTTATTTTCAATGTTTAATATTAGTGGAAAACTGTGCTCGGGAAACAAAAAGCGGTTGTTGGTCGTTTTAACTCACCCGACGCGACCCACAAGGCAGGTGAGGCGGAATCGCCACTGTAGGCGGTGGGCGTGCACTCACGCGCCGCCTTGGCTGGCTTTCCCTAGTCCTCGAACCGTGCTGCGGTTTGACTCTTTGACCCCTCAGCAAGACCCACACGTGTCCATAGATGGGCCTACTCGTTGACTGGGCCCGGAGGCCCACCTTGACCCGTAAACGTGTAGAAAACTGGGTCACGGTTTCGCAGATCAAGGCATCAACCGCCAGTTTGAATGTCGGTGCGGGGTGCCACGTGGACGATGGAGATTCTAAAGTCCACCGACTCATCAGTTCAGTTAGGTGTAGGGCCCATCTGCGGTCTCTTTCGTAAAATGACCGGTACCTGAAAAACAGTTGATTACAGTTGATATGCTTTACTTTTTGACATAGTTAGTTAAAACGTGTATAATACGTGTATAATTAAAAAAAATTCAGGACGGCGTATTGAAATTGTAGACTCTGTTTTTTTTTTTTTACGTATTATTGAGTTCAATCTTTTTAAATATGTTTTATACGTGTATCCGTTTTATACGTGGTAAAAATATTTGAAAGTTAAAAAAAAAATGATAACAATAGTTGTTTAAAACGTGTATTAAACTTCAATACCCGTATAATTAAAAGAAAAAAAAACTTCAATATGGCGTATTCTAATTCAAGTGCCTGATTACATTATACTCTGGTGTCATATCCTTTTCTTCATGTTTTGTTATATTTTAGAAATGATTTAAAGTAAAACCAAAAGTTGAGAGTATATTTCTTACCAAAATAGTGTTTTATATGTCTGTATTTTTAAACCTGTATTTTTTACTACTTGCCGAATTATATAAGTATAATTCAAACTTAAAAATTTGCAGTATTGTCTTTTTTTTTACCCAATATTTGACTATATCGTTAGATATAGTTAACCGAATAATACATGTACGTTTTTTTGCCAAATTATACACATCCCATTTTTTACTAACTATGCCTTTTGGCATGCAATAATCTCAATTTCCTTTATATTTGTTCATGGAAAAAAAAATCCTTTATATATCTATTTAATTTCTGCTTTTGTTTAAGTTTTGAAATTTAGAAAGAAAAAAAAAATATTAGTATGCTCCAAAACACGTAACGTTGTGATAGAATTGTTCGGTTTAGCCCCATGTATGAAGTTTATTGCTTTTTAAGTTAGTCTATCAATGTATTGAGTTAGTTTATCATTTTCGAGAGGTCATATGTTCTTATATATTAATAATAGCGCTGTTTTCCTCATTGGGTCGTAGTGTCGCTCTGGCTTGAAAAGTGTTATGAATGCGTTGATTGCTTAATTGTTTGGACACACTTTTCTTCATAAGATAAACTCACTTTATGCACCGAAATTACCCCAATAGTGATACTGTTGAATCAGGTATATATATAATGGTAGCATTTGATTATACTTCGTTGTACTTTCGTTGGATTTGACACTTCGTCCTATCCAGCATGTCTGCTACTGTCTTTTTTAGGTACCCTTTTGCTTTTGGTCTAAAGTTGTAAAACCAAACGTCTAGACGTGTCCACTGCATATTGATCCAGCACTTCTGGAACTGAGACATTAAATTTGTCTGCTTGTACTTTGTCTATAAACTATAATATTTTATTCGTACAAGTTTTAATCAAATCAACCTATTAGTTAATCCTTGTGCGCTAATTCCATCGTTTACTAAATTTTCTACACAGCCAACTTTCTTGGTAAGAAAAGTCGGGGAGTCAAGTCTTCTTTTTTTTTTTTTTGGTCTTAGAAAGGACTGGTCAATGAGTGGCTTCTTAGGATACACGTGTGTGTGTATCAGTGGGATCTGTGAGCTAGTTTCCCATTGATTTAATCGACAGACTCTGTCAGTGGTTTCACCTGCTCAATCAATCATCCAATAACCTCTGTTGCTTCTGTGACAGAGAATTTTGGCGTAAGAAGCATCTGTGTTTTCTTTAGTCACTGAGTGATCTGTTACATCTGTAGGTGCAAAGTTTGTCCTGTTTTGAGTTGTGATGAAGAAGCTTGTTTCTGTGTTAACACATTCATCTACTTCATGCTATATCCATAATCCTAATTCATTCACTAATTAGATTTCTTTCATTCACAAGATTGAGAGCCACACATTTAGCATCCTAATAATTTAGCCACCCATCATATTCTATTATACATGCATGCATATGCGCATATGCATGTTCTTTCATGTGGATTTATAGGTTAATTAAGACAGCAATACATATACTATTTCAGTCATAGTAGAAAACCATGAATCATTGGTTAGTTTAAATCACTAGAAAATTGATTATCTTCCTAATTTTTCAACGGAATGATGGCTACCCAATTGAATATATAATTGATCTTGTAGACTATGTCTGTACGTATGTGGTATTCACACTGTTATTCTCATGATAAGACCCCAGTGGCGACTTGTATGTATTTTAGTTCTGCACTAATCAGTGTCTTAATTATTAAATGAGAGATAGACTACTGATTTTTGATTAGGCAAATTGTTAATTGGTTAAGTAGTAGATGATCCGTTGGAAGGAGGCTAGACAGTAGTTAGGGAAGAGCCAAAAAAAAGCCAACCATATATACATTGTATATTGAGTTTGATGTAGGGTTTGTTTTCCTGTATGTGATATGTCTTTGTCATTCTGAATCAGCTTTGATAGATGAATCCATTGCTAGCCAAAGTGCTGTTAGATTTTACATGTAATGTCTAGTCACCAAATCCAATTAACTAACCGGGCCACTAATCAAATTGGTCCCCCTTGTTGCTGTTCTTGTTTTGTTATTGCTAGCTCTTGTGTCAAACCTTCCCGTGTGAAAAGATGTTCTATCTGGAAAAGGACTTTATCTTTTTTATGTGTTTGTGATATCCTCATCATCTTGAGCTATCGGTCTGAAATAAATTGCAACACCTGTTACATTTTTTTTGTATAATTAATTCCTCAAAGTAGTCTTAGTCTGGCTAGTTATCATTATCATTTTGTTTGTGGTTGAATATATAGTCTAGCTAATCAATTAAGAATACAGTTTAGATCCAAAGTACCTATGTCGCTTCTTGAGTGAAAACACCTTTCTTATTGTTTAGTCAATCACATGAACTTGTTGAACCAACAAATTATTTTGATTTGGTTCAAACTTAAACTTATTGAACTATACAGACGAGGATGATTTTTATTTTAAAGAAAACTATATGCAGAATGGTGAACTGCCGACATCCATTGACATCTTAGCTTGATCATCGACACTATCTTTATCGATTTGTTTGTTACTGACTACACTTATATTTGTTGTTTTGGTTTCTGTGATACTAGATAGACGACCATGACGAACTTTGCTAAGCTGAACCAGGCAACGGGGTTTCAGAGATCATCAACATATGATAAGCAAAAGGTGCAACCTATCAGTACAAAAGTAGTAAAGAACGACGAGAACAGTGGTGATCTTTCCTTGGCATCAATAGCCTCAAACCTGCATGATATTTCTACCATTGTTAATACACCTATCCCCTCATCAGATATAGCTTATAGTTCATGGGTGGTACGTCCAATTTTCTTGCTTCCCTGTCTTTATAAAATGAAAAACAAAAATATGCACTACTTTAGTTGGTTACTCTACTAGTCTACTTGGTTGATATCAATCAAGCTATCTTGTTTGAGAAATTGCCCCGCATTAATTTTGACTAAGCTCTCTCTCTCTCTCTCTCTCTCTCTCTCTCTCTCCATAATTCCATACTAACCTGTTCAATTCTTGGTATTTAATTATCCTTTTCTGGAAATGAACTTAATTAGGTGGAGCACCCTTCTGCACTAGGCTCATTTGACAGGATGATGAAAGCTGCAAAAGGGAAGAGGATTGTTGTCTTTTTAGACTATGACGGCACCCTTTCACCGATTGTTGATGATCCGGATCGTGCTTTCATGTCCAATGAGGTAGATATATGTATTAATTATTTTCTTAACAGAGTGATTAGTACTCTCCCAGAATTCTCCATTTGACTATCCATTTACATGGCAGATGCGTGCAGCAGTACGCGAAGTTGCCAAATATTTTCCAACAGCAGTAATCAGTGGGAGGAGTAGAGACAAGGTAATGAGTCCATGACTAATACAAAATACTCTAGCTCTTAGAAAATCATGTCGACTCTGTTTTGGTTTTCACTTAGCACCCTCTAAATTACCGTTTTCTGAATTGGCTGTGATCAGGTAAAAGGATTTGTACAGTTAAGTAATGTATATTATGCCGGCAGCCATGGGATGGACATTATGGTCCCTCCAAAGCCACTAAAGCCCTGTGATGCCACGAACCACGTCACAGCCACAGCCTCAGCCTTGGATAAGGTCAGTGCTCTACATGCCAAGTTTAAATATCTTCTTTGGCCTCTTTCCTAAACAACCTTTAGTTTTTTTTTGTTTACCAACAATGACATATGCAATAATGTTAATCTTGCAGGAGGGTGACATGCTCTTTCAACCTGCCAAAAGATTCCTGCCTGCAATCCAAGAGGTAAATATGCCTTGAAGTCAAATACTCCACAAATTTGTAGAGTGATTCACTAAGTACATATGCCTTAACCTCATATATAAGGAACCATCATTTCCTTGCAAATGCAGTAGTCTTCACTCAACAACCAAACTTAATGCAAGTGTTTGTGACATGACAGATAAGCATAGCGTTGGAGGAAATAGCAAGAAAGATAGAAGGTGCAAGAGTAGAGGACAATAGATTCTGCATCTCTGTGCATTACCGGAAGGTCCGGGAAGAGGTAGAAATATTTAGCCTAGTGTCTCATCTCACGGTTATCTTTGTGGATGTTACACACTTATACATAAGAATTGGCTAATATTCATATCCCTCTGCAGGATTATGGCATATTAGAAGAAAAGGTGAAGTCTGTGATTGAAAACTATCCTGATTTTCACCTAACTCGGGGTAAAAAGGTAGCATAAATAATCCATAAGTTATTTCATCCTTGTAAGGAAAACATATTACATTCTTACATTAATTACATGTGATCATTTTAGGTCCTGGAGATACGTCCATCTATAGAATGGAACAAAGGTCATGCGCTTGAATATTTACTTGACACTCTTGGATTCAGTAATTCGGGTGATGTATTCCCATTGTACATCGGGGATGATCGAACGGATGAAGATGCTTTCAAGGTGATTGAAGCCAGAGGACAGGGATTTCCAATAATCGTGTCTTCCATCCCAAAGGACACCAAAGCTGCTTTTTCTCTGCACGATCCATCAGAAGTGTTGACTTTCTTGTTACGCCTTGCAAGGTGGAGAAAAACCTCGTCTTCGAGCAGGTCACTCGCTCAAATTTGGGGTCCTGGGAATTCACATAAGGCCAATTGCTAGGTTTTGGTACATAAATTTTCAAGAATTAGGAAGATTAAGAGGCTAGCTTGGTTTATTTTTTATAGCTAGCCTTATAGTTAAGTAGAGTTATAGAGGAAGGAACGAAAAGAGGAAAAAGGCAAACAGTTTCACTGTTGTTTTTGTGGTCAGTGAAATTGCTGTGCGCCCATGCATGCTTTTAGTTTCATGGGTTTCAGCTTATAGATGCGTAAGAGGTTTGAACATGTGTGTTTTGTACTTCGTTAATTCACCTTTTGGCATTGTAAGATATATTCAAAAGTTTTTGAGTTTTTAACTGATTCTGCTTCTTGTCTTTCTTGGTGAGCATTTTAAAATTCCACGCTGAAACAAAGAAACAATTCGTGACTCTTTTTTTTTTTTTTTTGAATAAACAATTCGTGACCCTTTATAACCGATGAGTTTGTGCAGAATGGGATGAATATTCTGATCGTTGTTTTAAGCCTAGCATCTAGGCCCGTAAAGATGGAATAAAAATTGATTCTACAGATAACGCCTTGGGCCTCTTCGTCTCCAAAATAAACTTAGCAATTTGCTACGCCAGAAACAGAGGAAGAGGCCGGAATTTCTACAGTATGACGTTTTTCGTCATTGCATCCACAACCCTCCCATACAAAATTACCTCTGTGGGAAGCAAGCTTGGACATTTCTTCATCATCGTCATCAAAACCTTCGCAATCCGTGGCACTAAAACGCTCAAGCTCTTTACATCCCCACATGATTGTAAAAACGCTACCCTGTTCTATACAACACTGTGTCGCCGATATGCACTAATGTTTGGCAGCGCGTTCACAATGGCCAATGCCTCAACTTCACCGAGATCGACTTGAAAAAGACTCGAATGCTTGCAGTTATAGAAGCTGGGACTTTTGGATGTCAACAACACCTCAAAATGCTTAGTCATGCCATTTCCTCGTCTCCACTGCCCCTTGATAGTTTCCAAGTTGCTCACCAAAGCCAACCACTCCAAAAATTTCCACTTTCCTGTCACTTCCAGGAGAATTTGAGAATGCTTGAAAAGCACTAAATCATCCCTTAAAACCAAAACCCTAAGGAGAGGGCAAGCATCTGAGACGTATCTCAACATTTCTTCTGTACAAAACTAGGCAGCTCGAGCAAAGTAGCATTCCCTTTGCTACGATCCACTACCAACTTAACAAAACCGGTGATAGGGAACGACTCAGATTGAAAGGAAAGTGAAATTGAAATTGCACGTGATAACAAAAAGTGGGAGGGAAATGTGAATATGTGATGGACTATATCTGTCTGGTCTTTGAAGTGGTTGGGCCGGATTACTATGAAAAAATTTTACATGAGGATCTATAAAAATTGTCTTGCCAACTATAGAAGCAACATGTTAAAGGTCGGTTATGGTTAAAGTGAATCACTACGTTTAACGTGCTACTAGCTTTCGATGAAATAGGTGGCACACAAATTTTGAAGAATTTTGGAGGTTCTTTCCACTCGTGCAAAGGAGAATGTTGCGGGATCTACTAGAAAACAACAAGGGCCAGCGAACATGTTTTATCGGCAAAACTCTTTTTCCCATTTCAATACATTTTAAAATTATAGAAAAATAGAAACTGTATTCCATTCCCGACAATTTGCCAGATCCTTCTTAGGCTGCTAAATGAACTGTAGGAACCATATTGGACATTTGGACGTGGATGCATAAAATCAGAAACCAATGAAATAAGGTGTTGTAGCGCACAGATTTTGAAGAACTTCAAAGGCTCTTTTCACTGGTGCTAGGAAGACAACTTTTTTGTTAAATGAATTGATACTTTGGAGTAGTAAAGCTATCAAGCTATTTGTGAAAGCACGTCATCGGATATTACTATATTAGGATGTGGAGGCTTAGCCAGGTAGCAAAGAACAATAGCTTCCATTCCAAGTATATATGATCGATGAGGGATGATAGTTTTTTATTAGTCCCAGTTTGGTCGAGCATGATGTTGAAGATGATTAATGTCATAGACTTCTGACCCAAAAATCAAAGCATGATGTTGAAGAGACTCGAGTGCCGTGCATATGTCGATTCAGTTTTGTTTTACTACCACTTTTGGTTGCTTGACTTTTTCCAATTTGGGTACTAATTATAAGTACTGAGTAAAGCCCTTTTTATGATGAGTCGCACTAGTTTAATTAACTTTACCCCTAGCTCTCGGGACATATAAACTCCAATAATAAGTAATTTCAATTTTTTGCTGGCAATACGTTTCGATAAATTAACTAGATTGTTTTTTAGTATCCTGTATAATCTTTTGAAATAATAACAAATCAATTGTGATTTATATCAAAGTAATTGATCGATCTATAAGAAATGATTTTTTTTTGTGCGTTTTTGTGTTCCATGCACAACTCAATATTTGAATTATCGACACTCAAAATCTGTCTCATGAGAATCTAGAGCATGTTTTCAAAAGTAAGAAATAGATTAATAAAGCACACTAAACGAAATAAAACAGATTTAGTACGTACTTAGCTTAGTACTGAAAGCATATAAGATAATTCGATGCAGTTCAACTCCTTTGTACAGTGTTATGACTTATGATTTGAGCTCGTTTGACAATTTGTATGGTGGATCGTTGCCATGCTTGTCGGTAGAATCGGTCGATATTCTTAATGTTTGACAGGTCACACAGAACTTATTCAACTGAAAATATCTTCAATATAATAACATTCATTTGATGAATTTAATAAAGCGCATTTGAAACTTTTCTTGTAAAGCTGATTAGATATAAAGATTGACACAAATCGTACAGAGGAAAATTAAATCTCCACCAATCCGTCATAAGTGCAGATTAAAGAAACAAAACCTAGCTATGCACTTTGCACCAATAACCAGATGATCTGCATATTTTATGGCTTAATGCGGCTTTCAGTGGAGCCTTCGTGCACTACTGATAACCACTGAAGCTGAGGTTCTTATAGGCTGAATTTTTCTTAAAATAATTCAGATTCATACCAATAATTCCTCGTTAATAATAATTAGAATAAATTATAGAATTGACACTCTAAAATTTTGTGAAAGTACGGATCACATTCAGCCACTGGTGTTTTAGTTTAGTTTATGTATAATTCCTAGAATCCAGGACTGCAGACTACGTCGTCTGCTTTGTGTGTAGCCTTTTCAGATTTTTTTTCTTCAATTTTTGGTTTAAACACGTACTGAACAGTAATTTTAAATAAATGATCGAAGAAAACAAGAACATGAATATGCGTAAATCTCCATCTTCATTAGCTGCAGGTACAATCGTGTGCTCTGAATTAAGTAAAGATATATATTGCTGGATGTATCTAACAGAGTTTTATTCCACATGCATTGTCACTAAAGTTTTATGGTTTTTAAAATTGAGCATAAAATGACGATATAGATATACATTTCGATCATCTCTCACTTCCGTGATTCCAGCTTTTTATATATATTATAGATATAATTTTGATATTTATATTTTGAGGTTACCAGAAATTTCATCACGACTTGTAATAACTAATATGTAAATTTATAATAGGAAAATGATTTGTGGCCTCAATGAGGCCTAAGATTTATGGTCTCAATATTAGGTGTCATGTCATGTCACCTACACACATCACCTATTTGTCAAATCATGCCATGTAATTATTGAGAAAAATACAATTTTAATTAGCCTTCCAAAATCTAATGACTCCAAGTTATTTTGATTTTTTTTTTCTAAAAGAAAAAATTACTTTGTCTTTTTTCTTCTTCTTTTCATTACATTCATGCTTAGATTTAAATAACAATGTCAAGAATAGAAAAAATTTCATGTAATTCAATCCGTAGATTTGCACATACATTTGATCAATAGATTTGCATAATACATGTATATGAGTTCAACCTTTGTTGAGTTTCTGTAAATTTTGAAAATATAATGTGAAAAATACATAGTTATATCATTATATATGTTCTTATGTTCATTCTTTTCTCTTTATGTAGTTAGGGTTTAAACGTTATATTTTAGTTTATTATTTTCTGTTTGTTTATTTTCCTTATATTTAGATTGTAGATGATAATTAATGAATGCTACTGACATGAATATTTTTTTCTTACCTCTTAATTTAGACATATGTATTTTCCAAATTCAATTTATTCATGCTAATTTTTTGGATGAAATTAATCAATAAAGTTATTACCTATTTCTTGACACCTAATTCGATATATTTATGCTATTTGGAGAGAAAAATTATAGGAAAGAATTTAAATAAATGAAGAAAAATATTGGTTAAAGAATTTGTAGACATATCTCTTAAATTAATGCATAATTAATAGCTGATTTTTTTTGTCACCTAATTAAATTCATTAATGTAATTCATTCACCCCTAACATCTAAAAAGAAATATAAAAGGGTAAAGTTGGTGTTGCAATAGTATAATGTGGCAAGATATATTATGTGAAATTGAAAATAAAATTAGTATTTGCTTACATGGTATGACACCTAGGATTTGAGGCCATATATCTTAGGCCTCATTGAGGCCCTATATTATTACCCATTTATAATATTTGATATAATGATAATTCGATGACACTTTTTACCAGTCATGCTTTCTTCCATTAAAATTCCATCCTCTTAAGTAGACCAAATTTAGTGAATATATTATAGTGAATCACTTGACACCAAAGCTAACTGACTTTGCTTACAATGGAATTTTCCATCTTTTGATGTAAGGAAAAGAAAAAAAATCTCCACTATTAACAATAACAGATTATTCCTCGCTTGTATTACTCGATAATGCAAAAATGAAATGGTCTCCATCAATTAGCTACTTTTGCAAAAATGGATTCTCTGCCAGTACAAGTTCTAGCTAGCTAGTACTCCATGGAATTTGAATCATGACAAGTGTCAGATACTCACGAAGCCCACCTGCACACTGCATGCATGGATTGGCCTAAACTGCTGCAGCTAATTTCTCCTAGAATCGTATAATTAGTTATCTACTTTATATTAAATGTAGTGTAGCGCGCAGCTGCTATGGAGCTAGAAGAAAATTCAAAATTAAAGAATCTAACATTTCATGCATGTTCTCTCAATAATTGTATATATGCGATTATGAAACAAGACGATCGATCTGAACTGTGAACAATATGAACTAATTAAGACTATTAAACCTCTTTTTTTTTTTTTTCCCTGGATATAACACAGGTGAACAATGATACTTTATGGTTTGTATCATTTTCATGTAAAATAGTGATTGATTAAGATTAACGACGCAATCAGTTGCAGGAAGTCAAAAGAAGTCGCTTTAGATTCTAGTTTCTACCGACATCGAAGTATATAAAACCAAGTTTATTAGCAGCCAACCCAAGCAGGCCAAACATTATAGGAATAAAAGTTCATTAGCTTTTCTTAATTTCTACCAAGTGCGGGATGTTTTAGTGTACTCTAGAGTATTGATGTTCCTTCATCTGAATCCAACCGTTAAGCGATTATAGTACTTGTTAATTAAATATAACAATTCACAAGTGAGGATCATCTGACTCATTTTTCGCTTTAGATGTATAAATAACAAAGCATTAGAAGAATTACCAAGATCAAGACAAGAAATCAAAATAAAGTCGGCTTTTTGCTCTGCTAGGGTTTCTCTGCCATAGTCGTCCAATTTGATCGAGTTTGCGAGAGGATGGAGGAGGAGACGATCTCCTCCTGCACTTTCTGGGGAGGCCATTGTGAGCCCTGTTGGAGGAGAGGATGCGATCCACGACTCGTTTTTCTACTTAAGTGGCTGACTCTTGTCCAAGAAGATGATGGTGATCCTGTCGTTCTCGACGGTGATCTCCAACATTTGGGGATTGAGAGAGAGAGTTCTGATCTTGCAGGAGGAGGATGATATCTTCGTTTTTCAATTCAAGGATAGGGAGGTGAAGAATCGGGTTCTTTCAGGAGGTCCATGGTTTTACAACAACTCTATGTTGCTGCTGGCAGATTATGACGGCGTTTCAGCTCTTGAGGAGGCACCGCTACATCTTCTTGAAGTTTGGGTGGCGGTGAAGGGGCTGCGCATAGCTATGCGCAATGAGGAGGCGCTGTCCTTGATTGGCAGTGCGCTGGGGACTATTGTTCGGGTTGATCAGGGAGCGGTGCAGCGAAAGGACATGATTCAAAGGATCCGTGTCATCCATGATGTTCGCCGGCGGATCTGGGCGCAGCGGCAGTTCGACTTTTCGCCGGTGATCTCCGTGTTGGTAGAACTTCAATACGAGAAGTGCCATGGGCTTTGCATGGCATGTGGTTTCTTTGGGCATGGAGGTGGTATTTGTGATCGGAGACTGGCAACGAAGGCACGGTCACTAATTGTGTCGGGCCGAGACAGTCTGGAGGTGGATCGTGGGTTGGTTTCGGCGCCTAATTCACCGGCTTCTGTGGCGGCGGTCAGTGGGATGGGAATGACCCATACGACGTCGGCAGGGTTGTCGATGCCGAAGGATGTAGTGATGGTGGATATAGACCATACGGCGGAGGGATCGGTGGCTGCTGCGAGTACAGCTTTAATTCTTCAGGAAAATCTGGCGGGAAACCCCAACTTTGAATTAGGGTTGACCGCTGGGTTGACTGGGCCAGGGCTGCAGGTGCCTGTGCCGGGCCTCAATGCTGATGGGACAAAGGAGGACTCTGTTACTGGGGCAGGTTGAAGAGGTTTGGGCCGGGCTTTAATGATGATGGGACACATACGGAGGGATCTCTTGGGCCTTTTTCTGGTGACAAACACTCTAAGATTTTGGGTGTGAGAGAGAGGCAATTCAAACCTAGTTTGGCGATTATACCTCGGGAGTTTCAGCTGGGTGAGTTGGTTGAGGTTCCGATTTCTATGGGGCAAGCTCCAAAGAATAAGGGTCGTCCACGCAAACGTATTCAGATAAGAGATGAAGGTATTCATGCAGGTGTGGATAAGAGCTCCAACTCATCAGGGAAGGACCTGGTTATTGTTTAATGGTTATGATTAAGGATTAAGCCTGTGTGAGTATGATTCAGTTTCTATGAGCCTTCTATGACGTTTCTAGTTTATTGCTTGTACCACAATTGCGTGATTGACAAATGAGGGCTAGTTGAATGATTTCTTCTGTAGGAGGCGAAACTCTATCATTCTTGGATAGGCTTGCTTAAATGTGAGCTACCCAATGATGTTTAATTAGTTTGCTATAGCTTAGATAGGTTTGTTGACACCCAAAATTCCACAAGTCAATTTTATGAGCGACACGTGAAGAGACGACTCATTAAACCGACAATCTTGTTGGGCCTTCAAGCAAGCCCACAAGCCCATTGTAGCCCAAAAGAAGGTCTAGTTAACTAGAAATAGTGCAAGCCCAAATGCTCAAGCAATTAACATGCATCTTCAAGAATTTGCCATGCCAAATTACCATGCAATACACGTAGACCCAAGCTACGTTTATACACTTGGGGCTTATATGGAGGGATGTGGTGTGGAAGGTAACGGATCCTGTGAGGCCTATCATTAAGATAAAGTTCGTCAATAATTTTGGACTTGGGAACCAAAATTCATGCTCGACGGACTACAATCTTAATATGGGCTAGTGTGAGAGGGATGAAAAGCAAGCCCAGCAAAGCCTAAAGCCCATTAAAGCCATTCTATTATTCAAAGTCCATATGACCTCTTGCCCAAAGCCCATTAAAGTCATCTTCTCATCCAAACGAGATAAACCGTCTGTCAGAATTGCTGCTGGAATTGGTATTCCACCTTTCTCGGCAAGAGTCCAGAATTCAGGGAAAAGCCTCCTAACCCATATCCTTAGCAATCTCATCATCTCAACATTCAATAACCCTAAAAGTCTGTAATCACAAGTTTCAATACCAGAAATTGGGGGATTAGAATCTCCTAAAGATCACAGCAGCACGAAATCTGGATCCCCATCGTCGTCCCATACCCGCGCCACCAGTCTTTACCCACCTGGCCAAAGCAAGCCTTCATTCTTTTGATTTCATGGGGAAAACAAAAGCTGAAGGTTTTAGATTGATCCCATCAAAACTAAGGATGCCTTTTCAAAGCCTCTGGTTCTTGGCACAAATCCTCCCCGTCTATAAAGGGCGAGTTCATTGCCGTAGGAAAAAAAAGGCCACAACAGCCCAGAAGCAACAAGCAAGAGACCAAGCTTTGTCTCTAAACCCATGTTCTTCCCAACCAACCTTAACCCAAAACCCAGAACCATGTTGTTGCCGGAACTCTCTCTCTCTGCTAAACTCTCATGCATCTAGCTCCCACACCTTTCCTGCATATAAGCCCTGCTCTTATGAACTCAAGTCTAATTCGTTGCCAAGTAGCTGCTGTTATCATCAGGCCAAGTAGCTGCTGTTATCGTCAGGCCAAGTAGCTGCTAGCCAAATCGCTGCTGTTATCATCAAGCTAAATAGCTGCCGTTATCGTCAAGCCAAATAGCTACTGTTACCATCCAGCTAGTCACAACAAAATTGTTCCTGGGTCACGCCTTCGATCGATTTTGGGCCTGGTCTTCGCTCTATCAAGAGGGCTATCGCTGCTAGAAATCCAAAGCACAAACTTGCCCTCACAAGGTTTTACCGGATTTTCTTGCCAGAATTCTTATGTAAGTTTTGTAAGCTATGGCCGTTTGGCTGTTGGTTATTGAATAACAATCAACTTATATTAAAAAAAAAACATTAGAAGAAATTTCGCCACATTCTTCTTTGTGGTGTGTGGTTTTTACTCCTTTGTTTAATAACATATGCTCCTTTATGCACTTTACCCTCTTCCGATTTGACAGTTCGGCCATTTATGTACATTGAGGTGATAATTTGATGTAAAAATTCAAAATCTATGCAAGAGGAGGTAACAATAATTAATTATCGATTTCATTTTATTTATGATGATACGTTAATGTATGTGCACATTAATTTTCGGTAGTGACAAAAGAAAAATTCTACAAGGCACTAGATGTACGTATTAATATTTCATGTTACATGATTTTAGTCATTGGTATCATCCTAGGACTCCGATTTTTTTTCATGTTGCTTAGGCTCTAATTAGTAATTTATAATATTAGATACAATATTGTTTATTTATTCTCAATGTGAAACAAACAAAATTAAAAATCATAAACTATAATAGTTCATGTCTCGATTATGTAAAAACTGTAATCGTAACTTTCTCATAAAAAAAATGAGAAAAAAAAAACTCTCAAACTATAAATTCTACTCAAAACTATGGGGCTATAACCAGGCACGGAACTAAGGGGGTGCTGGGATGTGCTGCAGCACCCCTTAATTTTTATTTGAAAAAAAAATCTAATAGATAATGAATAATTACCCAAGTCATCATCATAATTTATTATCCAAGTCTATTAGTATTTTCTCCATTACAATCTCAAACAAGTTTTGTTAATAATTGCTGCACATTCTACATGAAGATAAATGCAATTGGGCTTCTGTTTCTTATACTTGTGCAGCAAAACAAAAAAAAAGAATGAACTTGGAGAAGAACTTGCAAGATAAGAGAAATTTAGCCCCCCTCAACTTAAATTCCTGGTTCCGTCCCTGGCTATAACACACTCGATTTTTTTTCCAAAACCGCATGTTCTTAATTTCTCACCCTCCAATAATAATCTTTAAACAATTCTGAAACCGACTGAACTCAAAAATTAAGACTCAATTTTTTAAATGATTTTCCAATTTATCCCATTACATTCTACATGTGCTTCTATGTTACCTTCAAACATGCCAAACCATGCAAGGCCCAATTTATATTCAATTTATCATGTTTCTTAATCTCATTATTGGCCACACATGAGATTTAAAATATGTTTTAATTAACAAAATACCAAAATCTCTAATGAACTTTTTTATGATCCATACTAATTTTTCCTTGTTTTAATGTCATGCTTTTGTCAAAGATTTTGTTTTTGTTCTGTTTAAATAAGGACAGACAAACACAAACATGAACAAAATGAAACCACAAATATTTGTTTTACTTTTATTATAAAAGGCTTCACTAAAATGGTAAGCATTCTATAATATTTATGTACCTACCGTGGGTGTTATCCATTATTCATTGAAGCCCCCATGTGACCTCAACTCTTTAGGCACCATAGGCCACTGAAAAAAACTAAAGGGAAAGTCTTAATGTCACTCGTCCAGCCGAACAGTTAAGCAATCAAAGATTAATTGAATGGGGAAAGGAGGGGTCATTGATTATTAAGACTTCCAATGTCAACAGACAGATTAGCCCCTGACCAATTGCACGAAATGTATTTCGTTTAATAAATTAACAAAAACTGCATTTTCGCAGCAAATTAATTCACATAAAATCTCAAAAACTTCTGCTTTTCAATAAGTTAGAATCCGACATATTTTTCGTGAAGCAAATGGTGTTGCACATAGGCTTGCACATCTTGCTAGTATTTCTGGCTTAGATGATATTTGGTTAGATGAGACTCCTGCTATTATTCAGGATGTACTCTACGAGGATTATTGTAATTGTTCTTCTGTAGCATGGGGTTCACGTTTTATGTCCCCCCCCATTGCAAAATTCTACTATTAATATAATAAACGGAACCGGGTGTGGGGCTGAGCCTCCCAGCTAGGCTGGGTTCCAAACCCTTTTAAAAAAAAAAAAAAATCTCAAAAACATAACACATCCTTCAAGCTTTTGGTTCTCGGAATGACTCTATCTCAGTTGTGGATCTAATTGGCTCTATTCCAGATCTCCTGTCTTCACGGTGAAGCTTCCTACCACTACTCTATAACAAGATAGAAGTAAAAGCGAGTGCTTTAAGTTCTGTGTAGTTTTATTTTTGTGGTAATTTCTTTTTATGCTTATTGCTCATAGATAATTACGAAATCTGAAAACTTTAGTAGAATTACCAATTAAAAGTTGTAAGATCATTGTCATGATGATCATCGCCAGTACTTCACACCTAAACTAATCGTGTGACATAAACTCCGCTCGAATAACCCTAAAAGATCGATAAATCCATTAGATTGCGTACATAAAACAGAGACAAAAAGATAAACTAGTAAGAAAAAGACAAGCAATGGCATGGTCGTAGTTACGGCAGAATAAAAGGGGCATTTAAGCATGAAAATCAGAATCGATTTATTTTATTTGAGATTAGAGACAAAAAATATTGCAAGTTGCAGATTAATAAAGAGTTGTCATGTTTTGATTATTAATGTATTAAAGGTGAGATAGGTGATGAGGTCCTGAGGATGATAGGGAGGCCTGAGGTGCTTCTTCTATGGCGGTCTCTCTCTCTCTCTCTCTCTATCTCTCTCACAAGTTCTGACCAACTGGAACTGAGTTGACCCACTTTCCTTGTTTGTTGCAGTGTGATCCCAGAGCGCAGAAACAGAGCTGAAGCTAAAGGTACAAGCTTTAGTTTGGAGATTGGCTAAAGGTCTCTGCTTTAGTTTGGAGATTGGTCTCATTTATTTCTGGTTGGCAGATTGGTCTCATTCATTTCTGGTTGTTGTTGTTGTGTAGAGAGGAAGTGAAGAAAGAAGAAGGAAGATGAATGGGAGTAATAAGAATGGAGGAGGAGGAGGAGGTGCTAATGAGTACATTAGGAGGCACCATAGGCACGAGCTGAAGGATCATCAGTGTAGCTCTACGCTCGTCAGGCACATCAAGGCCCCTGTTCACCTTGTACTTACTTTGACTGACTCTGGTTTTTTTTCTATGCATATGCATTTGAATATTTACTGGCGATTTCACATCTCGTTATTGTATGGATATGCATTTGAATATTTATAGGTGATTTGTTTGGAATCGAGAAGCTAGGTGGTGTGTGTCTAATTGTGTTTGTTCTGATCTGAGATTGGTGTTTCGGCAATATTGAATTATGTAACATATTGTTTGGTCGGTATGTGTGTGCTTGTGTTTATGTATTGGTTTTTATCGGTAAAGAGAGATTCAGGGTTGGAGTTTGGGGTTAGGGAGTCGGTGTGTGAAATGGAGAGCATGGCAATCGGTGGTTGCTGAGAGAGTTTAGTTGAAAAAACGACGAGAAGGGAAGTTTGATTGTTTTATGTGATCCCACTTGAGGAAAAGATTGCTGCTTTAAGTTAATTGGAAGATTCATTAACTTGAGTTTTGGTTTATTAGGAGAGAGAGATTAAGGTGTTACTAGCTTTCTGAAAATTTTGTTTCCGAGCAAAATGGTGGATTAGGGTGCTTTGAGAGAGAGATCCTCACCTCATTCTAATATTTGACACAAGTCTTACTGATAAATATTGGATGCAAATGCTACATTTGTCAAGATTTGGCATGTAAAATTACTGGTACTACTATTGTTTTTTTGGTGTGGTTTGCTTATGTCTTTCGCTAATGTGAACGTTCTGTTTCTTTCAGGTTTGGTCATTGGTAAGACGGTTTGATCAACCCCAAAAGTACAAGCCATTCGTGAGCAGGTGTGTTGTGCAGGGAAATCTTGAGATTGGAAGTCTCAGAGAAGTTGATGTTAAGTCTGGGCTTCCTGCCACCACTAGTACTGAGAGGTTGGAGCTTCTTGATGATGACGAGCATCTTCTTAGCATTAAAATAATCGGAGGAGATCACAGACTTAGGGTATGGACACTCTTCCTTGTTATGATCTAGCCATTTCTTCCCTTTTCCTTCATTTTATATGATTAAATTTAATAGATCATCTCCTCAAAATTTTAAAGTGAAGTTTCATTGTTCACTGGAGTATCCTCGTTTTAATGTAAGTTCTTTAAGGCTGCTCAGGAAACACCCCCCCGGCTCTTCCGGGCTAACTATGCCACCTCACGCTATGTGCACTAAGTGCTGCGCTTAGTTAGAAGAGTTACAGTTTGAGCTTGCTTCTAGCTGTTAAATTGCTTTGTTAATCTACATAACTCAGCTTTCAAGTTCTCATTATTATTATTCTTTTTTCCCCAGAACTACTCTTCAATCATTTCCCTCCATCCAGAGATCATTGATGGAAGACCAGGGACTGTGGTGATCGAGTCATTTGTGGTTGATGTGCCCGAGGGGAACACCAAGGATGAAACCTGCTACTTTGTAGAAGCTTTGATTCAGTGCAATCTCAAATCACTTTGTGATGTCTCAGAGAGACTTGCGGTGCAGGACCACACTGAGCCAATAGATCGGCTCTGAAAATTGAAGCTGAGAACATATGATGGAGGCAGGGAGCTGCCATGGATGAAGCTTCCGAGCTTTCGTATCTCGGCGGTTTTGGAGACAGACTGGCAGTAGTATGCTTCCATTTCACACACATGCAGCACCACATTCATGTCTCATTTTTGTTTGCTTTGTTTTCTGTTCAAGATGATATTTCAAAACTCCCGTTGAAGTTTAAGGACCATAGCTGTCATAAAGGTTTCTGTAACTCTTCGTGCATGAAAAAATAGAGTGAAAAAAGGTCCGTGGTTCTATTCTCTTGTATTCCTGGGTTTTGTTCCAACTGATTTTTGGTTGTGTATACCTGATTGCTGAGAGTGTTTATATTTAGTTCTAATTGCATATTACATTTTTATGAAAAGGAAGCTGGGTTTTCTTATGGTAAGATTGATTCTGTGACAATTCTTTCCCATTTCCATCGACATCGGCATTGATCTCTGCATTCAATTTATCAACAACGAATTCTGTGGCTGCATAATCAAATGTACCAAATGATAATATTTGAAAGTGCATTGAATATCCACGGTTAAGCAACACAGGAAGGGGGCTACTAAGTACTTGAGTCACTAATCTCACTATCAAAATTTCAAGAGAAAATGGGGATTATGACATATTCCCCAAGTAGGTTGCTTCTGCAGATGGACACTTCCTCCCCTTCAGATGCTTCCTTGTATATATGCAGAGGCTTGTTCCATTGCTCACCAACCTGATAACTTTGACAGTGAAATTCATGACAGGATACGCTATTGCACATGACCATTGTGATATGGGGGAAAATTCGGCTGCTGCGCACCACCCGGCATCATGCCAGGACCCATTTGGGAGGGTACTGTTCCAGATGGCATGTAAGGTTGATTAGGCATCTGCATTGGCATGGACTGAGGAACCGCGGGAACTGTAGGTCCCCACCCTGCTGAAGGTTGAGGCATCATCCCCTG
This sequence comes from Rosa chinensis, assembly GCF_002994745.2. Classification (NCBI taxonomy): domain Eukaryota; kingdom Viridiplantae; phylum Streptophyta; class Magnoliopsida; order Rosales; family Rosaceae; genus Rosa; species Rosa chinensis. Next base: position 65,919,951 of record NC_037088.1, on the reverse strand, counting down.
ACCTGTAGGAGCAAACTGAGCACCACCGTATTGAGGAGCAGCCGGACTCATCATGTTAACTGGCTGTTGCCCCAGAATCGAGGGTTGTGAGTTCACCATTGGAATGTTAGGAATTGTATAGTCTCTGCTCCTATCATTATTGACCTGAAATTAGCATATTAACCAAGGAACATTAGACAGGGAGACCTACATTATGGGAAAAGTGATGAGCAAAAATAAAGAGAAGTGGCATCTAATCTTCTTCAATGCAAGTGCGAGTGACTAATGGAGTTCCCAGAAAACAGAGATCTTCAAACTAAAAATTTGTTAACCTTTATGCTGAGATCAGTATGACGTGAATATGAGATGTGGAGCTTGCAAAACCCTCCATCATAAATACAATGCCCCTCCAAGGCTTCCTTCGCAACAACAGCTGTCTGAACATCTGCAGGCAATAACAGAATTAGTACCTAACCTATCACTATATTTACATCCAGTTGTATATTCATAGCCGGTGATGAACTAGGCCTCTGATTTTTTAAAACCATAAAAAAAGTCAAATAGGAAGGTACCGGGATACTGAATCAAAGCCTGAACTCCCCCGTTCTTATCAAACATGGCGATCTTTTGGACAGGCCCAAAAGCAGAGAAGACCTAGCAGCAGGAATAGACAATCAAAGATGAGTTCCCAACAAGTAAATCTAGTCAATTAAGAAAAGAGCCCATTGTTAAATATGATTAGCTATACCATGTGCAGAACGTCCAAGGTGACGGCATACTGCATGTTCTCGATGGATGCAAGAAGAACGTTACTCTCAGGTTCTTGCTTTTTACCATCCAAGCCCACACTTATCTGCAATTATAAATTACAAATTAGAAGACAGAATGATCTGCTCAAGGAATTCCTAGAAAATGTTCTAGTGTGCATTAGTCTTGAGTATTTCCTAGAAAAAGCACCAGATTCTTTTTTCCTCCTCGATAAGTACCCAAACAACTAATAGAAATACCTATCATGCCAGTGACCGGAAGTGGCTAATCTAAGTTGTTTATGTGAAGAAAACTTATATTAAATGAAATTTTACAGGCGAACTAAGAAAAAAAAAATGGCATACATAGGAGAATATATATATATATATATATATATATATTTTTCTTTGACAGCACACTATAATACAAAGAGAATAGTTGAACTGTGATACATCAGCCTTACACATATGGTACAGAAGTGTATGATCTAATAATTGGTTTTTCTTACTACATTACCTGACCATTTCCATCTATGGCTGATGGAGCAACAGGAAGGTAAGGATTAGTGTAGTCCCTGAAACAACAAAAAGGTCTCGACTCATGTGAGAACAGTGCTCACCAGAGATGAAGGCATAAGAAATAGAAATAAAAATAAAAAACAAAAACAGCTTTCTAAATTTGTGGTAAAGTTATTATAAAATAAAAGAGACAGAGGTAGCATAAGCATAAAAAAGTTCAGCAGGATGCAAACTAAAATTAGGTATTATTCCCCAAGAAACTTCAAAGTGATACAAACATGTAAATACCTGCTTCGGTGACTCTGAAATTTCACACTCAAATCTGTGTGTCCAGAATATGTTATCCTGAGACTACAAGGTCCCAGATGATCAGGGAGCAGATAGCTACACCAAATGCAACATAAGTCAGTAAACCATTACAAGGCACATCTGCCCCAATTAAGAAAGATACAACTCCAGAAAATGTGTGACCACCTGATGGCCAAACTTAAGACTACTGCAGTACTACCTAATCAATATAGCCAACACTGTCGCTGTATTTATAGCCTACAGGGTAAATTCTGACAAAACATTTGTGACCTATAGGTTATCTAACAGCCTACAGGTGTCTAGCCTTTATTTACACAATGCTATGAATGACTATTACAATCATAGATTAATATCACGATGAAAATATGAATATAACTCACCTAGGGATGTTTCTTCCATCCAGTGAATTTTTTGCATCAGTGGCAATTTGTGCATCTGAAAATTGGATCAGTGCCTGAAAAGTGAAATCCAAAATGAGATTGTCTTCAAAGGCACATGGAAGTTAGTTAAGAACTTTTAGAAGTAAACAACGAATAGGGACCTGGAATCCTGCTGTCTTCTCAAAAGTAGTTATCTTGTGCACAAATCCAAAAGCTGAAAATACCTGCATCACTGGACCAACTTTCAGAAGGATAACCAGAAACTGTATATCTCACAAACTTGCAAACAAACTTTAGACGTAATTCCTATACAAATCACATGGAAACTAATTATAGACCTAAATATTAATTTTCCAGGTACAGTGAAAACATATAGCAGAAACAGGTTGTATTATCTTTAAAAGCAGCTATTACAGTTGAGTCGAGAAATAAAAAAAATGTCATTAATCTTTTATTTGATATTATTAAAGCATATATTCTAGTTTTTCATAAAAAGTCCAATTATCCATGTTGGTCATATTTACACTTGGGAGTAAAGAAGACTTGAGATACATTACAGTATAACCCAAAAGTATGAGACAATTATGCCTGTTGTAACAAAGTGACAGGAAAAATGCTAGCAAATAGCTAAGCAGAAATAAAAACGGGATGAGGAAGGTGCACAAGAGAAGAAATGAAAACATTCTAAAGTATTAAGACTCGTAGGATTAGGATTATGAGGAGGAAGAGTAGGGAGGAAAGAGGCAGTGGTAAGAGAAGGAGAAAGAAGACAAACACACATGCGCTCTTTCTCCCGATGCACTAAGCTGCCATTGAACATTTTTCCTTGAAATCGGCCTGCTGATCCATTCACATTCATGTCAAACAAAAGCATCCCAGAACCACACAAATTACAACCCTAACGCAGTAGCTTAATCCCAACATTAATATACTGATAAGTTTACCTCCTTAACTAAACACAAAATCCAACAAATTGCTTACCAGGTGTAAAACATCTATACTGACAAGCCGTGCATCTGCACCTTCAATTGTTACCAAGAGTACATTTCCGGCAACATCTGCAGCAGTTTTGTTGTTCACTATTTCTTGCCTATTGGAGTACTGTAGGTAGACAGTTTTCCCCCTTACTTGAGCAGGTTCTGACGATGAGGCATAATACGATATCATCGTAATAGCTTGATTTAACTCTGCCTACGAACATTGAAGATATATTAAGGAAAATGAGAACCAAAAAAATTGCATATGATAAGAAGGCAAAATTTACAAAAAACAGTTATTACACTCACAAATTCAATAAAAGCCTGATTGCGGTTTGCTCCGACGTTGCACTTTGTGTTCACAACTTGACCAAATGGCTTTCCCAGCTCAATCAATTCCTCCTCTGTACACTCCCACGGCAAGTTCCTCAAATGGAGCACCTTGGATGGTGGTTGAGTGTAGCGGAACTGTGGCTGACTGGACACGGAAGCCATTATGGAAGCCAACCTTCACCTACAAAACAACACCTGATAAATACTCAGTTCCCCAGACCATCACATTCGTTTCAAAACTAGATTCTGTCGTGGAGCATAAAATGAATACAGCTTCATCTTAATTAGATACACCAGCCAAACAACATAAGCATAAGTGACATACACCCCTGTAAGGCTTACACTGCACAATACTACACACAAGGTCCACATACAGATTACCAGTTTTCATCTCCTCCTCCACAAACAATACAAACATATATACACATATTGACATATATGGTATACATCTGTTCAACCACATATGCATAGGTAATATTTGATGCTTACATAATTTTTAATATTTTTTTTTCCTTTTTGAAATGCGTAATTATTGTATTGTCACCACACAACTAGAATTGGGTAGGTATTTTAAGTGATGAGACAACAGTTAAAACAGCAAGGTTACTAGTTACTAGTTACTACTTATGAAGAAAAGCTAAATGTCAAACATCCGAAATTTGATAAGGAACATGGAAATTCTCATTTTCTCTTCTAATGATGGGCACTAGTACAAACTTTCACTTAGTCTAGCCACTAGTTACAAAATTGTTTTTCAGAAGAGCAAGGGCTCTCCAGCCAATATCACGGCGGTAAAACCCTCCCGGCCAATTAATCTGTTCAACACCTTGATAAGCCCTTTCCTGTGCCTCTTTAAGATCTTTTCCCTTTGCAGTCACCCCAAGAACACGCCCCCCAACAGCAATCAAATTTCCATCTGAATCCAATGCAGTTCCAGCATGAAATACAACAACAGATGGAGCAACATTCTCTGCTTCATCAAGGTTTGCAATCACGCTTCCCTTCTCGTATGGCCCCGGATACCCTTTACTCGCCATTACAACCACCATCGCTGACCCAGCCGACCACTTCAAAGACACTTCACTTAGCTGCCCTTTACAAGCAGCAAGTAGAATTCGTGCCAGATCAGACTCCAACCGAACCATCAGAACCTGACACTCTGGATCACCAAAGCGCACGTTGTACTCAATTAGCTTAGGTAGGCCAGACTTCTTCTCAATCATGAGCCCAGCATACAAAACCCCAACAAACTTGCAGCCCTCTGCAGACATTCCTTTCACTGTGGGGAAAATGATGGATTTCATGACTAAATCTTGAAGTTCTTTTGTTAGGATGGGGGCAGGTGAGTATGCACCCATTCCACCAGTATTAGGTCCTGTATCACCATCCCCAACCCGTTTATGGTCCTGAGCTGATTCCAGAGGTATAGCATTCTCTCCATCGACTAGCGCAAAGAAAGACACTTCTTCCCCCTCCAAATATTCCTCAATAACTACACGACAACCTGCAGAACCAAAAGCATCGTTTACAAGCATTGAATCAACAGCTTCAAGAGCCTCATCCAAAGTCATTGCAACAATAACTCCTTTTCCAGCAGCCAATCCATCTGCTTTAACAACAATAGGTACCCCTTGCTCTTTTATGTATTCCTTTGCAGCAGATGGGTCTGTAAATGTTTGATACTTAGCAGTAGGTATTCCATACTTGTCACACAAAGTTTTCATAAAGTTCTTGGATCCTTCCAAAGCAGCAGCCTCAGATGACGGGCCAAAAGCATAAATTCCAGCCTTAAGTAGATCATTCACAAGACCTGCAACAAGAGGGGCCTCGGGTCCAACAACAACAAGCCCCACACCCCATTTGTGGCAGAAGGAAATTACAGCCGAGCTATCAAAGATATCAAGGTCCGAAATACAAGTAGCAACCCCGGAGTTAGAAATTCCAACATTGCCAGGAGCACAAAAAACCGCATCACAAGTAGGGGAACGCTTCAACGCATAGCAAAGAGCATGTTCCCTTCCCCCTCCACCAATGACCAAAACCGTCACCCTCTCCTCTTCACATGCACCAGCAATAGTTCGGGCACAAAGGGAAATGCACGGCCGCGGTTTGTACGCACCACAGGTGAGAGGGGAAGTGCCTACCCCGTTGATACGGCCAGGACGGATGGGTTGCACAAAGGATAGGAACGGCTTCGGGGAGCTAATTCCTCGAGTTTTTCCATTGAGTTTCAGCACAGAAGCACCTCCAACCAGGTTCAATGTTGCACAACCCATTTCTACGACACCGAATTTTCCCCTTCTCTCTTCTTTTTCTTCTGGAAAATCCCTCCCTGGCGTTTTAACCATTCAATCATTCATACTCTTCTATATGCTTCTACACACACATATATTGCTGTATTCAAATAAAACTAAGGGCAAAATACTCATCCGAAACCTAAACCCTAAGTATTTCCTAAGCTAAATACCAAAAGCTATTTCATATCAAGATCCAATAGGCAACAGAAGCATGCATGTTGAAGATTAAAAGTGATATTCGGAGAAAACTGACTGCGGAATCGGAAGCGATTGAAGGTTAGGGAAGAATTAGGTACCTGAGAAATCCGAAGGAGATGAGCTCTGGAGTGTTTGCGATTCCTTCTTCGAACCAAAGTCGTCGCCGTTCGGGGCCGTAGAGGCTGAGACCGAGCAGCACAGGGATTAGGGTAAAGCTTAGAGAGAAAAAGGACGAAGAGAGTGGAGGTGTGACTGGGATACTAGTAGGGATGGGTGTTTTTGCGGGTCGGGTCAGACAAAACGGGTTTAACCCGAATTCTATGTCCCGACCCTGTCGCACGAATAAAAATTTGACACGTATCAGAGACTATTAACAACAGACTATTAACAACAGTTAATACCGTTAGCACAGACAAAAAGAGAGAGAAGAATAAAAAATGAAGGTTCTAGTGTCAATTCATCTTATCTCATTAATCTTCAGTTCCTTTGTAAAATCTAGATTCTGGATTTAAAGAAAGCTTAAATTAAGCTTTGAACATGATGTAAATTTCAATCAACTTAGACCCAAATCAAATCAAATAAAGAGACAGAAATAAAGAATACTTCTCGAGCTTTCATCAGCATGTAATGAGTGTTCTGCTTATATACAAATGAAATTGCACACATACATCATTTTCCTTGTTCATGTTAGTTGAATTGAATATGGCTCGAAGAAATGAAAACAGACCTTTAGATTGAGTGGATAGAACATATTACAAATGGTGGATTTTATGAGAAAGTCGTCAATCGGCTTTTTATTTGATATGATCGATTCTCTTATTAATATGAAAACTTCATCGCTGACATGTAAATAATTTCCATGTCAAAAAGTACTCAAAACTTCAATTGGACCAAAATAGCTGGGTCAGCCAGCGCGCAAGTGCATCAAAATATTAAAAATTATGGAGATTGAGCCATTAAATCGGTTCAATATATCGAGCACACACCACAAAAAACAATCAGTACTTAACGTGATTACATCTCCAGAATCTTAAAAGTGGGATAGAATTTTCAAGATCTATAACCCTCTTCTCTTGCATTACATCATACGTTTGAAATTTCATCCAATAATTTGTTATGATCATGATCAAATAGTTGGTATAAGTGGCTTTGAATTTTATAATGCGAGTGTTACTTGACTACAGTTTCACAAATATCGAAGATTCTTCATTGCAGCTTTTCTTAGCTCTATGCCTCTATCCTCATAGCAGACTTCATGGCCGGCAAAATTCAAGTGAAGTAATATATACACCACATTAACTTGGATTACACCGAATAATCTTTCATTCAGAGTCTAAAAATTTGGATTTAAGATCGACGTTTGATCGGCACGCTGGTCCTCAAAACAAAGGGTTTCGTTCTATAAGGAGTACTGTATTGCAAAATCTTCTTGAAGACTGAAACAGTTGCTAATCAATACCAGCATGTACTGAATGACATGTTTGAAACTGAGTTCTTTTGGATCAAAAGAATAACGTACCATTAACTACTAATCAAATTAACTTTGACCAACAAGAACATCTTTATAAGGAGTGGGCTGTGGTGCTGCAATATGGATACTTGGTTCTTGCTGCTGCTGGGCTAGTTGTCTTTTTCTCCTCCTTTGATCTTCTAGAATAAGAGGAACCTGCCCTTCCCTTTCGTGACCGAGTCGCTCCTGTGCCCCTCCCCTCAACTTCTCGAGCCTTAGGATGGCGCTGTCATCCATTTGTTGCATCTTGAACACCTTCACCACATTTGCCAAACCTCCGACAAGGAGCAATACGCTACCGAATATGCCCATCCATATCCAAGTCCCACCCTGCAAATCATAAAACCAGAGTAGCTAAGGGTCCATTCAACAGTGCTCATGTAGCCAGGGAGTATGTTTTGGTGCAGAGAACCAAGTGATAGTGGAAATGCACATTGAAAGTACTAAAATGTGCTTCTATAACCCATAAAACACTTTTAGCTAATTCCATCAAATGCTACCAAAAGTGCTTTAACGCCCCCAGAAGCACACATGACCAAACGGACCCTAATAAGTAATAAGAACTTATTACTTGTGGCAATTAACTTACCAATAGCTCCAGGCCATGATATACTACTCCTCCTTGATCAAGGATATTCAAAACCGCGCCTATTATGAACAATACACTAGCAATGAGAAATGGAATCTGTACACTCTGTTGCAAGATCTGGACGTGTCCATCTGATCTCTCATAAATTTGACACGAGTTGTGGATTGAACCAAGCAACCATAAAACAGGGCCAGCAACAAGCATATTCATGGCATGTTTCTCAAGCTTGTAGTAGCCATATCCTTTCTCAGCCTGCAGTTAATTGTGCACACTATATCAAAAGTCATCACTGATGATCGAGTACAACTAATATTATTGCAGTATACGGTAGTCCAATTAGCATCAAACTGTCATCTTCTAGTTTAACCGACCACAAACAAGATCGGACATTATTGGGTACTTGATCAGAAAAACAAAGATAACTGATCGAGAGAGGTCAAACTTTCTAAAACATATATATATATGACCACGTACGCGAAGTACAAACATTAAGAATATGATCAATATTGAAGAAAACTCACAATGTTCTTTGTTTTAGTTACAAGGATGAACAAAGAGGAGCAGAGCAGAGATTTGAGCTTTATCTTGTTGCAAAGTAAATGCACTTAGAAGCTTCATATCTCCTACTAAAAGTCTGCACTTTTTTTTTTATTCGAACACATTGAACTCAATCAAAGTTTCTCAAATCCTTTATATATGTGTATTTCATTACAATTTCTTTAAGATTCTTGTGTAATTAGCATTTCATAGTGATCCATCAGTTTAGGGGAATACAAAACTAGCTCAATGCCGACATGCCGTAATGGAACTTAATTACTTGTATGTAACACACACAACATATTTATTATTAGCTAGATATGAACATGTTCGTACCTGAATGAAGAGGAAAAGAATGGCCAAGAACCACAGAAGCGACCCCAAAGCCTGCACCACTGGAACCGCAAACTCAACGACCGCAAGCTGCAAGTCCAGCTCCATCAACCTCACCCGGTAATCGAACCCGGCCAGATGGGCCAACAGATCGTGCAAATTCACTATAAAAACCAGCGCAAACCCTATGAGCAAAAGAACAAGACCCGAAGTTGGCTCCTTCGACAGCTCAGCCACAAATCCGCCGAGCAGCACCGCGGTGGCGAAGACATAGAGCCCGGCGTTTATGTACTCGGCGCGGTTCCGGCTCAGCCGCGGCCCGTACATTCGGGCCTCTCGCGCCGATGCCAGCTTCACCATTTTAGCTGCGTGATTTTCAGTGACTGAGAAACTTGGACCTCAGTTTGTACAGAAATGTAAAGAAAGTGTGTACCAATTTCTTGTTGTTTCTTGTTTGATTTTCTGACTAGAACCAGTCAAGAACAAAACTGTGCAAATCTGAAAGGGTACGTGGCTTCGTGCATGGAGGCCGCTTGTATAAGGGGTTTTAATAATAGACCGCTGGACGCGTATCGGGGGTTCGGGGCTGAGTTTCCAAGTTTATTTTTCTAATGCATTTTGGTCCTCAATTTTTGGTCACATTCAAATTATAATGGATTTTTTCATTTTTTGTTAAAATATAAGATAGGGTTCAATCAATGGGATGGGTCGGCTCGGTCCGATCCTATAAGGGACGTTGGTTCTAATCGGTCGAGCCGAGTTACATATAAAATTGTGAGAATGAACTTAATTATAACTCAATTCTCAATATTTTCTCACCGTTTAAATTAATTTAATATTTTTAAAATCATCGTAAATACTTCCACTTTATTCTGCAGTTTCAAATAATAAATACTAGCAAATTAGTCATTATAAGCTCAAACAGCCAAACTTAAAGAGTTTAGCCCCTATCTTATGATTGTCCACACTACGATTCATATCCCATCTTACCAAAATTTGATTTCCTTCTCGTGCCATATGAATGCACTTAGACTGTACTTTTTTCTTTGGACCAAAAATTTATTCTCATAATTTTTTTGTGAGAATCTCTCATGAGTTATATTAGAACAATTTAAAAATTTTTGGCAATACACTATCGAAATGAAAAGAAACTGGTTAAGAAATTGATAAACCAAACCGAAATAGAAAATGTGTTGAGGTACAAAAATATATAACTTTTATTGTTTTTTTTTTGTCTTTCTAAATGTACCCAGCAAATATCTATGTAGACCCAGCAAGTTTTTTACATCCAGCAAAATGATAGAATTTATAATTGCACCCAACATCTTTTCCAATAATACCCTTACTAATTGCACCCAACAAAACCCACATCTCCATTTGGAGTAGAAACTGGAAACCCTCTGTTAGGATGTGTAACTGATGTGTTTTGGAAGAGACTCTGGAAAGTTAAAGTTCCCCCAAAAATCCATATGCATGCTTGGCGTCTAGTGAAGGAAATATTACCCACAAGAGCGGCGCTTTCTAAAAGAGTGCAGCTCCCAGATTTGGCTTGCGTATTTTGTTCTGACTTGGTCGAAGATGGGAAACATTTGTTCATGGGTGCTCTGCAATTAAGGTGTGTTGCTAACTTGGTATCAATTAAAGAACTCATTCTGGCTGATAATTTGCATTTATCCCTTGGTGATTGGGTTAGGTTGATGTTCAAGAAGCTGCATGGTCAGTCTTTGGAATTATTCTTGGTCATGTTTTGGGTTATTTGGTCTGACAGAAACAATATAATATGGAGGCAAGGGTTATTTAACCCTTTGTTCATGATTCAAGGAGCTTATAAATTTCTGGAGGATTATAAGAAAGTGATACCAACTCATTCAAAGAAGACAAAACGAGTTGGTGCTAAGTGGCGTTGCCCACCTTCAGGAAGGATGAAACTCAACATCGACGGGGCCTCTCAAGCTCACCATGACTGTTACTGTCATTTCGTACGAGGATATAACTGTTTTTTCATGAAAAATTAATTTGCTGGCTGGGTCTACATAGAAATTTGCTGGATACATTTAGAAAGACCATTTTTTTATCAACTCTTTATTACTTGGGCATTTCGGCTAACCCGAGGGCCTCGTAATTTTGCTTTTGATAAAAAAAAAAATTTAAAAAAGGTTTTGCTTCTAATTTTACATACAAATTACAAAAACAAAAGGGAGGAATGAAACGCTGCGTTTAAGCGGCAAACATGTAGGAACCCCATCACCGAGCGCGAGCCATCGTTCCCGCCTCTCTGAAAATGCTGGTACTCAAAACACTGAAGCAAACCCAATGGAAACAAAACCTCAAACGCTTCTCGACCCTTTACAAACCACCAAAAACTGACCTCCCCGCAATAGTTTCCACCAACATTTCCATAACTAGCCACTGCAAAACCGGCCAACTCGACATTGCTCGCAAACTATTCGACGAAATGCCCCACCGAACCGTCGTCTCATGGAACGCCATGATTTCCGGGTACTCGAAGTGGGGCAGATTCGGGGACGCTCTGTTTTTGGTTTCGGCTATGCATCGTGGTGGTGGTGGTAATGTAGGACCAAATGATTCCACCGTAACATCAGCGCTTGGAGCGTGCGCGCGTTCCGGGTGTTTGAGGGAGGGAATGGAGGTGCATTGTTTGGTGGTGAAGTCCGGGTTGGAGAGGTTCGAGATTCTGGGGAGTTCGTTGTTGTGTTTTTACGCTAGCTGTTTGAAAATTGGGGAAGCTGAGCGGGTTTTTGAGGAGTTGCGTGGGGGGAATGAGTTGTTGTGGGGGTGATGCTGGTTGGTTATGTGCAATGTAACTTGATGGAGAGTGCTGTGGAGTTTTTTGAGAGGATGCCGAAGAAGGATGTTGCGGCGTGGAGTAGTTTGATTTCGGGGTATGTGAAGAGGGAAGATGGGTGTGAGAGGGCGTTGGAGTTGTTTGGGTTGATGAGGGAGAGTGGTGAGGTGGTGCCGAATGAGTTTACTTTCGACTCTGTTGTAAGGGCTTGTGGGAAACTGGGAGTGCTGTGGGTAGGGATGGTTATTCATGGCCTTTCAGTGAAATGTGGTGTTGATTTTGATGTATTTGTTAGTGTTGCGTTGATAGAGTTCTATAGTGATTGCCAAGCTGTGGACTTTGCCAAGAGAGTTTATGAAGGAATGGAGAACCCGAGTTTAAATGCTTCCAATGCATATATAGGGAGGCTTGTATCGATGGGTAGGATTGAAGATGCAGAGAGAGTTTTTGATGGAGTGAAAGAGAAGGATTCAGTTTCATACAATTTGATGATTAAAGGTTATGCGATGAGGGATCAAGTCAATGAGGCAAAGAGGTTATTTGAGTGTATGAAGCACAGAACTATAGTTTCTTCCAATACAATGATTTCTGTGTACTCCAGGAATGGTGAGATTGATAAGGCTTTACAGCTTTTTGAAGAAACGAAAGGGGAAAGAGACCATGTGACATGGAGTGCCATGATGTCGGGTTATATTCATAATCAGCAACATGAGGAGGCTCTGGAACTATATGTTACAATGTGCAGATTATCAATAGACCGTACAAGATCAACATTCGCTGCTCTATTTCATGCCTGTTCATGCCTTGGTTCTCTTGAGTTGGGACAAGTGCTCCATGCCCAGTTGATCAAGACACCATTTGAATCGAATGTATATGTTGGAACTTCTCTAATTGATATGTATTCGAAATGCGGGTGCATCACTGATGCAGAAACATCCTTTAACAGCATTACTTCACCCAATGTGGCAGCTTGGACAGCTCTCATTAATGGGTGTGCACAACATGGGCTTGGCTCTGAGGCAGTTTTGTTGTTTGAGAGAATGTTAAAGCAAGGATTCATCCCTAATGCTGCTACTGTTTTTGGGGTTCTGTCTGCCTGCAATCATTCTGGCCTAGTCAATGAAGGCAGGAGAATATATGACTTAATAGAAAAAAGTTATGGGATAAACCCAAGTTTGGAACACTGTGCATGCATAGTAGATCTTCTTGGTCGGTCTGGCCGTCTACAAGAAGCTATGGATTTTATTGAAGAAATGACCGTTGAACCAGATGGAGTTATCTGGGGAGCAATGCTCAATGCGTGTTGGTTGTGGATGGACACAGAACTCGCTGAGCAGGTAGCTGAGAAAATGTGTAGTTTGGATCCCAAGCCAGTATCTGCTTATGTAATTTTATCCAACATATATGCTGTACAGGGGAAGTTTGAGGAGAAGATCAACGCTAGAAACAGATTGAGAAAATTGAAAGCAAAAAAGGATCCTGGATGCAGTTGGATTCGGCTGAATTTCCAAGTTCATCAATTCTCTGTACAAGATACTAACCATCCTCATTGTACCATGATTTACAAAACTTTGGAGCATCTGACAGCAAATATGAACTCTATTGTTGAATTTGGTTCTGTTTATATGCCAACAGTAAACTCTAGTTCTATCTATGCAACATATATTCTATAACCACATTCACAACAGCTGTTTATTCTATACATTCCTTTGTGATATACATGGTTTTTGATTCATAAGTTTCTTTACTCATTGTTTAGTTTCTACCTGAGCATAGAATTCGTTTGATTGTTTAAGTTCCATGGTTCTCATTACTTGGCTAGTGTACATGAGCTAACCTGCATAGGACATATTCATGAAGAGTTGGTGATATACCTGAACCTAACCTGCTAATGAATATGTAAATGCTGAATAGGTTCACAGGACATATTCAGCGAAGTTAACTCTTTACGCACAGGAGAAATGATTTGAGGTATTCTTCTTGACTTCTATAACTCTTTATGCTGATGCTGCTATAGAGACTGCTCTTCTGGTTTTGCTTTGGCATTCATCAATTTTCGAGGTAACGTCAACTCTTTTTTAAAAAGGTAATTTTGATTGTTTTGGGGATAGACAAGAAAATAAAATTCTCTCACTAAATTTTGAAGATACTACACAATTGGCACACTATATATAAGAAATTTATTTTACAACAAAGAGCTCTTTAGTTACATTTTAGCTGCTTTCACTGTTTCCTCTGATAGTTATTGATACCGGTGAGGTGACAGACTAGTATTTTAACCCTCCGCTATTATGTAGTTAATGGTTCAGATATAACTATTATTCTTACAGACCTAAATTGTTGGACAAAACACGCACAAAAAGAGATGGAGGATTAATCTATTTGAACCTTAGTACACTTTCTTCAACTTTTGCCATTTGCACTTTCACTAATCACAATCTGCAGCTGTTTAGATTTTTCATCATTCTCTTCAACATCCCAGTTGTTTGGTGATTCCACAGTTTTCATTTCCCTTTTCCTGTACTTGCAGTAGAGCAGTAGTTGAAATATTCCTAATGGGCTTCCAACCAGATTAGGCGACTGCCAAGTTGATACCATATTGTGTTAGTTCCTTTTCATACTTCGATTTGTTACTATAAAGAAAGCTGGTTTAGATTAATATTATACAAACCGCAAGAAAGAGATCATGGCCCAGTAGTCCGTATGCCATCCAAAGTGAACTAGAGAGGAATGAGAAGAAAGACAAGTAGAATGGCATGAATTCTACACTCTTTGTTACAATCACTTGCTTCTGCAATTTTTTAAAGTAACAAGATTGAGGCAGGATTTTGACAAAATTGAATTTCAAAACAAACCGATTACTCATAATTTGTTAAATCTATCTGTGATTGAGTTCAAGAATAGCTTACCACAGCTACCAGTGGAGAGGCATACATTGTTACAGAGGCCACCAGCCCTAGACTTCCAACAAATTCCTTTCGATGACGGTGGTCATGGAAAACAAAGGTTGAGATGCTAACGGTGATGCAGAACATGACCATAACAGGTATCAGAATTGCAATTACCTTCATCTGCAATCAATGAATTCTACGATCTGATCATATAACATTACATATGTGTACATATTTGATTAGTGATTTCATGCACCGTACATACTTGACCAGAAAGTTCCATACACTGAAACATAAAACTTGCCTTTCTTGTAGGTGAAGCAAACCAGAAGTATATGAGAATGAATGAGAACTCAAGAAGAATTCCCAGACCATTGATGGTGACCACTGGAAAGTTTTCCCAGCCACAGCTTACAACAGGCAATCCATACCAAGTATAAAGGAGACAGTTGAGCAATGCAGTGATGTAAGGTACACATGAAAACTCCTCTGTACTTTTCTTTCTTGTGATCCTTGACATAGTCAATCTGCAAAGCACATCATAAAGTAATTAATACTAATCATGAAATTTTCTCTGGATTAAATCAAATCAAATTAGCAGTGTGTAGACAAAATTACATGGGAGTCGAGTAAAGCAACAAAGAAGCAGCATTTCCTGCATGAAAGGGAACAACAGGCAAATTAACATGGTATATTAACTGGTAGCCTATTGCGCGCTACATCTAGTCATTTATAAATCTATCTGTAATGAAATAATTAAACATAGGAATGACTAATGAGTACCCATCACCCCAGTTGCCAATCGCAGCCTCTCTCCCATGTTTTCTGTCCTGCGAAAATGGTTAATATTAACACAAAAATAGAAGACAAACAATTAAGACTGAGAGATATGTATATATAGGCAGATAAGAAGAGAATATAGAAAATTGCAAGGACTAGTAGTACGTCCTAGAAATGCTGCATGTGTCTATATGAACTTGTGGATGAAAATAACTGGCACTATCAAGTTTAGAGCTTTTTTTGTTTCTTCAATATAATTATTTAAAGCAGACGTTGATCCTTGTAGACTTGTGTCCTAGTTTTTGACATTGAGATTAATTGGAGAACAACACATGAGCTGGATTGCTAATTTCTTGTGGTTTCTCTAGTGACTGGCAGAATATGTTATCAGATTTCATCAACTTTTTTGGAGTGATTTGGTAATTCATGTCATATGCAATATAAAGTAAAAGCTAAGTTAAGTGGCTTCTGCTTTTTTTCGTTCTAAAACATGCACCTATTTTTTCAATAGATGTGCTCGTAGTAGTAATTAAACCATATATAACTAGAAGTGCTGCTTACTGTTTTCTTTGATGATATGGCTTCCATTATCTGTAACTAGGAACTAATCAGAACCTAGCTATTGGTAATTGAGTACAGGAGCTGGTCATTGGATCCTCTGTTTTAGTAAAAATAATTCTTGCACTTGACTTTCTTAAAAAGTAATGACTACTATTCCCTGAAAAAAAAAATTCAGAAATTGACTATTATCTTGTTGAATTCCAATGAAAGTGTTCCTGCATAATGGTTGATATTTTACCACAACTAAATTGCACCCAGATATTTATTCTTTGAAATAACATAAATGAATAAATGATAAGCTAGTCATTAATTATTCCATTCACAGAATCATACATCACCAATGGTTCTAACTAGAACAAGCAGGTGAAGAAGAATTTTTCTTATGGAATCCAAACTATTCCAACTAAAATGTTTGAATTGATTGCTTGCTTTCGTGAAAAGACTATAATCTTTATTCCAAATTAAATTTTAAGTAGGTTTCTCATGGTTCTGAATTACATAAAAATGATGGGGAAGGGATTTTAATTTCAGAGAAATTAATTCCTTCAGAGTCAAATATATGATCCTTATATCCAAAGCTCAAAGTGGAGGCATCCTTTTGTCTCCCTTTAAATTGTTTTTTTTTTTCCTTTCTGTTTTTGGTAATGATGAAAGAAATCATTTGCTATATTATTTTGGTGGAGCTGGATTGATTGGTTTAGAGGATTATGGGTTAAGCTAATCATGCTTTTGAGTGTCCCCCGTTCACATATTTGTTTTTGCTCTAATAGTAATTAGAATATTTCCTAAAATCCAACACTGGGTTTGGGTTTCAGTTGTGATGTGTCATATGCATGTACAGTTCTGAATAATATATACGAGAATAGTGAAAACTGTTGGCAAATGCATGGTTTGAACACCCACTTGCTGATTAATGCTGATTGATCAAGGAAGTGGGTGGTCAGTGGGTTGCTGTAATCCATCAAATGCAAGTTCCATGATCTCTAACCAAAGTTGGATTCTCATGCTCGATCGATTGGTGGTTTTAGTTGTAAAATTTGTGGTTTCCAGCAAATGATGAATTTATTATCAGTTGAGAATTCAGAATATATTCTCTACTGAAAAGAAACATATGATCAAATGCAGTCTTTTGGTGGTGTCTAGCATATGTATTGATATGTCCTGTTCATTCATGATATATGTAGATATGAATTAAAAAGGCTGATCAACTTTGATAAAACACACATTCTATCAACAATATGAATAGTCAATTCTGAAACATGAGAATCTCAACCGTAACCCAGCGTTTATCATGAACCGGAAGGTTTTTCAGAAAGTGTAGGGAGCTCTTTTTGTACATCATGTCTTTTTCTTAGTAATTAGCATTTAGTAACTGGTTTCTACATTCATGTCCTAGTGACTTGGAAATTGGAAACAAGAAGATGCCTTCTTGAGCAGTAGAATTTGGCATTTTGGATAATAATCTTTATGTTATGTTCTCTGCTCTGCTTTCCAGGTGATGAATAAATGTTGTCGTCCAAGATTAAGGGGTTGGGTATCAAAACTGAAAAGATATGTGAAAGATGCAAACTGGTTTGTGTATGCAAAGCAACAATCAGAGGTGATGCTATTGCTAGCTAGCTGCTTAAGATCATCTTAATCATAAACTTTTTGCTAAAAGCCTAAAACAAACATGTGGCTTCGCTATGCTTCTCAAAAATTAAGCTTTAATTAAATCAATTATGTTTGTTTTAGGCTTTTAGCAAAAAGTTTATGATTAAGATGATAATCCACACAGAAGGATGCATCACAGCTTATCCACACAGAATGGATGCATCAGACCAACCAAAGAATGTGTGAATCAATCAATCAAGCTGGCATGAAGAGACAAAGTTATGCTATTATTTCGAAATAATTGAATCTAACCTTCATTTCATCCAAGGAAAATAATACGAGAGAAAAACTAATAAGCTTGTTATACTTGGTTATTCCTTAGTTCTTAGTTTCTTACTGAGTAGACTGTAGACTAATAGTCTAGCGGTCTAGCTGAGAAGATCCTTTGTTTGTATTTTTTATGTAAAAAGAAACCTTCATTTCTCCTTTATATATATACTGTCAAGTCTGTAGGGGGCAACCAAGTTTAAAAAAAAAGGATTATGGGGAATCTCTATATTTTTGTTTCCCCTTTTGCTTGCTGCAGGGGTAATCACACTTACTTATGCATCTGAAATGACAAAATATGCACATTATTGTCTTCTAACTTAGCTCAAGAGCCAAAAGTCCAAAACTCTTCCTCCAGAAATGATATACTTATTACAGAAGGCGAAAGCTTATTACTTAATCGCTTAGATTCATGATCGATTATGTTGACGTTTAGTTGTCTACTTCTTTTGCTTTGGTAATCCCTGATATTTGTTATTGTTTGATATGTGCCCTTTTCTTTTCTTCTTTGTTATGTGTTATATAGTTGCTTTCTTTAGCTTAGGCTGCAGAATGAGGTTTTTTTTTGTTTTTTTTTATTTAGTCAAGCGATTTGGAACCCAGTCAAGCCAAGAGGTTTATCCTCACATCTATATTATTATTTATTGATGCACAATTTCACTGCGAGAAGACATAACACCTAAATCCCAAACTACATTCAACTATAACGAATAATAGGCGGAACCCTGTCTAACCATCAATACTCAAATGTAGAATTTGATACTCGGGAATTTTTTTTTTTTTATCAAAGATAAACGTTTATTGATAACACAATAATTAATACAACTCTCGGTGTGAAGATAACCCCATTAAAAACCCTGCTTGCTTGATCTAAGCAAGTAGAAAGTCTCATTACATCAATTCGTACAATCCGCTAACATAATTACAGTAAGCCATGGTGCCCCTGCCTCCTTTCAGAATATATCCTCTCATTCAATCAAAGCATGTTTTGCCAACCTGTGAGCTGCCATGTTGCTATCTCTATGTACTTTCTCTTATTTTCTTTTAGTGTCAAAAATTACAAAAAAAACATTTATTTTCCCATCTAACTTTTGCGAATTTACCTATTGTAGGGCCCAAATTTGTTGCATAATTCCCTTTGCTTCTAGGCCCACCCTTGTCTGAGTTGGGCTCTAACACCAATATTCTTTTTTTCTTTCTTTCTCTTTTTCCTTTTTGGTGGTAATACTATTAAGCAAGGATTCATGATGGTTTAGCTTGACCCATGAAAATGTTAGCAACTCACGTGATCTTCGCACCAATTTTCAATTTTAAAATATCATTCATACATTATTGATTTACTGTTCCAAATTTAGTGTTTTTTTTTTCTTTCCCTCAAATTGACTTATTTTTTGTTTGTTTCAAAACATTCATCATAAAAAATTTGAGAAGATGACAGTACGAATTATAAATCAATTTACAGTTAAAAATTACGGATGGATGATCGGAAGTATCATGATCGATGACAGTGTTAACTATCAAAGCATTCATCATGTTTTTTGCATTATCAATTTACTAATTAATATGAGTCTAGATCTATGTGGAATATTGTTCTTTATTCACTATTTACTATTGCTTTTGATCACAATATTACATGCAAATGAACCATCCTCGTCTGTAGTAGTAGTAGTAGTCTGATACTAACGATTCAGCAATAGCGCACCACCACCTCTCTATCCTTCTATCATTTCTCTCATCACCTCCTCCATCACATATATCTGGTTTCTCATATTCCTTCTCCTCCAATTAATTTTTATTGCCACGCTAGGTTAATGCAAAACATGGACCAATCTGGTTAGAAGCAACCCGAAATTACTACTTCTGATCAGTCTGAAGGTTGGTAGTATTTTCGATCTCCATTTCATGTTTGTTCTAGAGGTTATTATTAGCAATGAATGGGAGATCATACGTATGATCAGTGAACAAGATCTCATGCATTTATAGTGTATAGGCTCGTTGGAGAAAGGTTGATCCCTAAAGCTAGCTAGCTCTGTAGTTTGTTTCCAAATCTTGATATCTACTATTTAGGCTCTTTTAGCACTGAACTGTTCAGTGGTTGGAGCTTAAAATATCTAAAAGTGAGCTACCAAGCATTTGTTCACGTTTTATTGCATTATACGACAGCTATTGATTGAAACTCCAGAGGGAGAATAATTAAGTAGGTACTATCTGCCTGTAATCATTCCAAAATTTCAAAGGACACGCTTAGATTCAGAGGGAAACAATATATGTACTAGGCATATTCGGAGGAACACAATGTATACACAAACTAACCAATAGGCCCTTCATGAGAATGAGCTCCATACGTTAGGGACCAACTTTCTTCCATATTATTATTGATCGAACAAGAATCCATCATTCTTTTCCCCTGTAGGACTAACTGGATTTGGGAGCCTCGATAAAGAACGAATGCGAAGACTCTGTCTCCTCTCGTCGTTTCTTTTTTGATCTCTTCCTCCATTTCTATCATGAAAAATATTCCAGATTTGAATTGCTAGATGATCTTGTGTTTATCCCTAAAACTATATCAGGTAATCATTAAGGGCTGTTGAGGGTCAACTCTGCCTGATGTTTTCTTTGTCCAGAAAGATAATTAATTAAGTTTTGAAGAGCTACGACTGTCCTTTCGCTCATATAATAATGACTGCGATTTTGATTGCAATATATCTTGGAAAATGGCTGTACAGCAAGGCATCTTGGTTTCCTTTCTCTTACTAGGCCATCATTACCTGAAAGAAGTTTATGGACGTACAGTTTCATCATGTATCTTCAGTCCAGAACGTAGTTGATTGAGAAAGGAAAATAATCACCACTAAATACCAAAGATAATATTGGCTGAAGTGGCTCTTTCCAAACCGTATAGATTACTTGGAGGAAGAACATTAGGAACTCGATCAACAATCAAGTGTTTACTTCTTTCACAATACATTGTTATATATTTCTATGAATAAAGAACCGATATCGCATCATGATAAGGATCTCAATAAGTTGGCAGATTTTTCCCTTCCCTATCTATCACGGATAAAAGAACAAATATCGATCCCTTCATGATCATAAAGATCTCGATAAGTTTTTTTTATTTTATTTTTTTTTATTAAGAAGAAACTTCATTAATAATGAACTGGTTACAACAATTTTTGGCAACATCTCTTACACATAAATGACCAATGGACTTCACACTAGAACTCCATAATGACTGACTGAAGGAGTGAAAAAAAAAAAAAAAAAAAACCCCAACTCAACTACAGACTCAAGACTTGCACATCAACTAAAAGGAACATGCGCAGGAGCAGTGAATGCCTAACTCACAACTTTGTCAACACTAACTCGCCACCCAGAGTCCTCCTGACCTGCCTTTGATCGACCAAGTCTACACTCATTGTGACTTCAAACCCGACCAAAGTGAAATGCTGGACCATCAGACCTGAGACTAAACTAAACCCAACTCCAGTGCCACCTTAATGTCAACACCAGCAATCCACAAATGCTCCAAATCGCCATCACCTCCGACCCGCAGCCAGAAAAGAACGACCCACTAGAAGGCCAAGAATGATTGTCTATGCTAGTATGCCACAGCCAGACATTTTCGCCACCGCTACTGACCCAACTCCAGAATAGGTTCGACCCTCTAGACTGCCGAACAGAAGATTGTCTATGCCAATAGTTGCTGTGCACCGACCTAACAACTAAAAGTTATTACCGAAAAACAAAACCAAAAGGCCAAACCCTAAAACTTAGTAAGAACTGCCCACCCACAAGGGCCCAACACACATAACCTGGCCCAAACCCCTTTCCACGCTGCTGGCCGCCACACCAACTCATCCCCCTCGCCTGGATTGCAACAAACCGCCTAAACCAGATCGGAACAATCCGATCCGATCCAAGATCCTCTGTACCAGATCTCGCCCCCCTTCTTGTTCCTCTAGGGCAACCACTGTCCTCGTTCCAATCGAGGCTGGAGCGACATCAGCGATGCAGCACAACATCCAACCTAAATCTCAGTGAGAAAGTCCACCACCCAGGCTCACTGTAGCATCAACACCATCGCCCCCTGCACAGCGTCGCCGCCGCCTCCACTGCACCACCTACATCGGCACACTACCATTGAGTCAAGGCCTTGATTGCCATCCCACCATCCTAGCAACCAAACCATACCAAATCTGGGTTGAAAAGCCCAGACTGCAACTCGCCGAGATCGGGGCCAAAGCAAAAGGATCGATCGATCCCATCACCGCCACCCAGGTTGCCAGTCCGCAGGCAGTCCTGCGACCCATCTTTACCATCCCCTGATGCACAGAAGCCCTGAGGTGCAACGGCGCCCCGAGTTACCCACCATTGATGCAGCACCGTCCAGGTATGGTATCTCACTGAATCTGCCATCTTCAGCCAATAGCCGGATCCAATCCATCGACACACCATCGTCACAGTAACAGATAACCCGTCCGGTTGCACTCACCATCCTCCGACGAGGCCAGAAGCCTGCCTCAGCGCGGTGAACCGCCGGACGAGCACAAAGGAAAATATGAGAACCCTAGTTTTCTGAGAGACGCGGTCTTACACAAGATCTCGATAAGTAAGTGGGTTTTTTTCTTTCCGTAACCTATTACCATATTATTCGATTATAACTTTATAAGTTTGTTTCTCTTGCGACATGTTAAGGAAAATTCTAGTGTACTTGTGGGTATCTCATACCCACATTTACAAAAGTGACAACAAATTTGTTGTCAGAGTGGTAATGTTGAGTCCTATTTTGTGTAATCTTAGTTCTAATAATGGTAATTACACCTCTTACGACATTATTATTACAAGCTTTTGAACAAATTCGTTGTCAATGTTGTAGTTTTTGTTGTAATCTTAGTTCTAATAATAGTAATAATTACACCTCTTACGACATTGTTGCAAGCTTTTGAACAAATTCGTAGTCAATGTTGTAATTTTTGTTTAACTATATGTAAATTGTGTAAATGAATATGGTAACTTTTGTTCTCAATGTTGTAATTTTAGTTCAAATAATTGTAATTTTTTTGTTCAAATAGTTGTAAATGAGTGTATGAGATACCCACAAGTATCATATCTTGTCTCACGTGTTAATACTAATTAATGAGTAATAGTCACATAATTACACACAAGCGTGAATGAAAAATTGGGTCATTGACCAAAATCCCCAAAATGAACAAAAATTATCTCACTTACCCCAGCAACAGATTTTTATTCCCACCAACCCAATTTAAAGAAAAATGACTATTCTGCCCTCAATCTAATTAATGAATTACATTTTATGCCTCTCCCTCCTCTCCTCTCTCTTCCCCGATCTCTGCCTCAGATCTCTCTCTCTCTTCTCTCTCTTTCCCCGATCTCCACCTCCGGTCTCTCTCTCTCTCTGATCTCTAAATCCGGTGAGGCGTCGAAACAGGATTTAGCTCAAGGAGATGAGCAGGACTGGTCCACGTCGTCGGAAGTCCGGTGGTGGACTAGTGGTTGTAGTCGAAACACGGGCAGAAGCACAGGATCTCTCACCAGAAGATTTCGATTCCGGTTTCAGATGGTTTCGCCTTTGACAGCCAAAGATCAAAACCAAAGTCTTTTCAGAGTCTCGCCTTCCTCGTTAAGCAACCAAATGGTGGACTTCAAGAGACCATGGTGGACGTAGCCGCCGTCGAACATCTGCATTCCAAGCTTGTTATCCAGCAATAACTTGTAGTCGCTCTCCTTCACCAGATTAAGCCCCCGAATGGCAAGGACTATGTTGCGGTGGTCGTGGTAGACGTAGATGAGGTAGGGCGGCGCGTGGCCGCAGGTCTGCTCATAGGTGACTCGCTTGATGACGCTGTCCGGGTTGAGACGACGGTGAAAATGGGTTGTGGCCTGAGTCGAGCATTTTTGCCGGTGAGATTGGTGATTGGGTGCCCAAGATGAGTTTTTTTTTTTTTTTTTGTGTGGTAAAATGTGGCAGAAGCCCAGAAAGAAAGAAAAAAAGGTTTTATTGAGGGCCAATAAACGACTATTGGGGGGCAATAAACGTCTATTGTGGGGCAATAGATGTTTTAAATTGATGTAATATTTTTTTTTATTTGTCTAATTTTAGGAAGATTAGTTTTATTTGTTCTATTAGAGGGCAATAGACGTCAATTGAGAGACAATACATGGCCAATAGTCATCTATTGGGGGGAAATAGACGTCTATTAGGGGGCAATACATGACTGATAGTAGTCTATTGGGGGGGCAATAGACGTCTATTAGAAGGCAATAAACTATTGGAGCAATAGACATCTATTGCCCTTCTATTAGGGGGCAATAGATGTCTATTAGGGGCAAACAAATATTTTCGGTGAGATTTTCAGCAAATTCCGGTGGGCGGCAGCCGGTGACAGGAATCGGCAGCCGTTGATCGGGCTCCGGCGAAGTCTCCCATGGTTTCTCTCTCTTCCATTCTCTCTCTCTCTCTCTCTCTCTCTCTCTCTCTCTCTCTCTCTCTCTCTCTCTCTCTCTCTCTCTCTCTCTCTCTCTCTCTCTCTCTCTCTCTCTCTCAGTAACAATTAAAGGAGTGAGGGTAAAATTGTATTAAAAAAATTTAAAAAACAAAAAAAAAATCTTAATGGGGTATTAGGGAAGACCTCTTTAGAGTGTTTTAGGTAAGAGGGAACTAAAAAACTTAGTGGGGTAAATGAGAAAAAAAATCTCTTAAAATGATGTAAATGGACAAAAACCCTAAAAAATAACTACCCTGCTCTTAACTTATAGGTTGTCTTTTGAAAAATGCATTCTTACCTTTTATGATGGTACAAGCCAGATGATTGACTCATTTTAAACTGTAAAAGAAGAGAAAGTACTGTTTCTTATTCACATTGCATGTATATGCTGACAAAGGTTAAGAGGTAGATTATCCTTTTCGGATAAAGCTGCACGAAATTATTCTTTTTTGCTTATATATGTTTATTATTTGTTGCCATTGTCCATCTGTTTTTTCTTTCTTGCTTCCTCTGATATCTGTGTTTTCAACAACAAGTCTACAACTCAATCGAAAAAAACTACAAGTCTACAAAGGCAAGCAGGAGTCAACAAACACACAAACAGTCGCACTTTCTAGTTTGTTGGGCAGTGTTTGTAGTCTGATACTATCTGTAAACTTTGTGGTTGTGCATCTGCTTCAAGGATTATTCCCTTTTCTTAATTTATCTGCTGGATTCAGCTATAGCACACCCATATGTATAATACTATATCGATCTCTATCACATCTCTTGTCACCTCCAGTCCTCCCAGGCTGTCCTAAGTCCTAACCCCATTTCTGCTGTATATTTCTGGTTTCTCATAATCCTTTTCCCTTTCTTTATAACCGCTAAGTTTGATGCAAAAAATGGACCGATGTGGTCGGAAGCGACCCAAAATCACTACTTCTGATCAGTCTGAAGGTTGGTATTAGTTTCTCCATTTCCATATAAGTTGGATTTCTCCACTCAACTTTAGTTCCACTGATTTTTGGAAACTGACACTTTCACTTCCTTGTTTGGCATGCAGAGGTTATTAGCAGTGAATGGGAGTTCATTCATATGAGTGAGCAAGAAGAAGATCTCATCTATAGAATGTATAGACTTGTCGGAGAAAGGTAAATCTCTAAAGCTAGCTATTGCTGTAGTACTTGGTTCCGATATCTTGATATCTTGTATTTAGGCTCTCTTAGCACTAAAATGTCACTGTTTTAGAGCTTAAACATCTAGAAATGGAGGAAGACATAACTAGTAATTGATTCATCGTTTGCTAATATGCATGGTTATTTATATCGATGATTTGACATGTACATTGATCCTCAGTCTCTTTGAATTGGGATTACCACAACTTTTTAGCAGTCTTTTTTGAAAGGTAGTAAGGAGTGAGAAAAGGATATTCTTTTGATGGTAAACAATCATGATACTACTATACACCTTTTCCTTTAATTTGGTGTAAAATGTTACTTCGTTCCCTTCTTTTCCTGGATGAAATGGAAGTATTCAAATCCAATTTTAACGTGTTTCACTTTACCCAGAATTTAGGCTCTTGTATTTCACTTTTTGTGTATTTATTTTTCACCTATAGTCATAGATTTGATCCTGTAGAATTCGATCACTTCGTTATTTCTTGAGTGTTTCTTTCTGCCAAAAGTTGTAGAGTTTGTCTTTGAAATTCGTGAATTTTTACGGTTGCATATGTGCACTTAAGATCCTGGTTCCTTTGGTCAACATCAGAGTTGATCTTCAATAATTGATTTATAATATCAAGTAACCAACTTCCCCTGAAGTTATTACAAACCAGAACCTGAAGTACATCTGGGGCTTTAAAAGTCACGTGAAACTATCTGACATTGACTAGTTGCTTAAAATGTCTGAAACCATATGAAGTAATCATGTCTGAAAGGCTGGCACTATATGAAGTAATCATGAGTTCAAAACATTTTAGATGATGTGAGTTTCGTTTTCTTGGTTTCAGGTGGGATTTAATAGCTGGTCGGGTTCCGGGTCGAACAGCAGTAGAATTGGAGAGGTTTTGGATAATGAGACATTGTGAGGTGTTTGCTGAGAAACGAAGGAAGCATAAGAAAGAAAACTCAAAAATTGTTCCGCGTCGAACTTTCAGTGGATTTGGATAGTTGGCTTCCCTTTCCATGATTTATGTGGCTTTTGTTAGATTTGTTTCTCAATGTAGTTCTTAGCAACTGTTTCGTAAAAAGATTGTAAAATTAAATGGCAAAGGTAATGTTCATGATCATTGTGGTGTACCAAGCCTAAACTCACAACTCTCATACTTTTCAGTGTACTGAATGCGCTTTTCTACAAGTGTGGAATATAGTCATAAAGATGGACCATAAGTATTACATTTCATGTATTATATACATGGGTATATATGGGGAATCTCATGTCTCATACCATCAATTCTGTATGAATTAGAAGGTATGAGATTTCTATGTTGACTGTCGATCGCTTTAGACTATGGTACAAATGACTAGTATACAGGATCATTGAGATGGCGATTAGAGATAAAACCATAGTTGGAAAACTTTAAAGGAGAACCGCGAGTGAGCGTATTGTACTGTGCCGATTACTTTAGACTATGTATCTGCGAAGATAGTCTACTCGAGCTGGATGCTTGAGCTTCATGAGGGCCTTAACTTCATGCTTTCGAACCATTTCTCTTGAAATATTCAAGTTTCCAGCTATCTCCCCCAATGTTCTGTCACCCTTGCCATCAAGGCCATATCTCTGCCTGATCACCAAGCTTTCTTTTGGCTTCAGGGAATCAAGCTGGGAGACAATTTCCAGCGGAAGTATTAGCTAGCACATAAATGGGATTGTATTGACTATTGACTAATGACTACGATGAAGGGAAGTATAATATGGCAAACAGAGAAGGAAAATCTAAAGTTTTGAACACTATTAAGCCTCTCCTACAGTCCTACCCTACAATGGAACTAGGCCTCTTTTGAATTCTAGACTCTAGAGTTGACAATCAGTACTAGTGAGTACCTATGAACTTTGAGAATTCTAAAAGTATATAAATGCTAAAACCAAGTGAACTAAATGGTTTGAACAGAGCAAGCAGGGCAATAATAATTGAGGACAATGATCAAAGAGGAAAAAGTAATTACCACATCATCGATAGCAAGCCTGAGAAGAGCAGGTTTCCGCCGGTTATCACCTTCAACGCCGTCAACATCAGTAATAGCGTTTATAAATTCCTCCTGTGTGACCGAATGCCTTGAATGAAGAGAGAAGACAGGTTTTGAGGCCCTCATTACTTCATGATACCTCTCAGGAGAAATTCCAACCTTTTCAATTATCTCGTCCTCTGTTGGCATTCTTTTAAGCTGAACCAACATTTCAAGCTTGGCTTTCTGGATTTCCGCCCTAACCTGCATAAAAGACCAGGTGCATGTTACTACATATTTCTCATTACAATTACTATCAAGGGACTCATATCAACCACTATGCTACTGTGAACAAAAATGTCAGTAACCTAGCTTAGGGACTTAAGGAGCAAGAGAGCTTACAGACTCAAGGCCAAAGGAGACACGAGTAAAGCTTGATAGTGTCATGGAACGTATGATGGCATGCCTGATCCAGAAAAGACCATATGTGGAAAGCCGGAATCTTCTTTGTGGTTCAAAGCGATCAATTGCCGTGATAAGTCCCTTCACTCCTGCCTGACAAAGGTCTTGAAATTTTGGACCATTAGCAAAGTCTTGAAAGTATTTGTTAATGACAAATAACACAAGCCGGAGATTATGCTGCAATAGGTGAAAATAACAATCACCAGTTAGTTTCTCTTTTTCACATTTCAAGCCAAATTAGTAAAACCAATACGTAAGCAAATTAAGTATTACATACCTTGATGAGTTTGTTTCTTGCAGCTCGACCAACCTCCAAGTGTTTTTTCACTTGAACCACACTCGTACTTGTCGCCTCAGCTAGTTCACCCTTATTTGGTTCTCTCCCCAAATCTTTCTGCAGGGTCTCTTTCACTTGAAGAAGAGCCTGAATCACGACAACATAACATAAGTCAGCAGCAAAATACTACACACAAACACATGGACTAGCCAAATTTCAGAATCACAGTTGCCACAAATTAGAAAATTGAGAAGACTCACCTTCATAGGTTGCATTAGCTTGAACAACCAAGTATGCTCAGAAGAAGTAAGAACTGGAGGAATCCTCATCTTTTTCCAGTCTAAACTGACGAGATCAGTTGAAGCCGAATACTCCCTTACAAGCTCCTCAATCATCTGATTCTCACTCTTTCTATCTTTTCTCTTTCGAACTACTGGAGCAGCCACTTTCTCGTCCTTATTCCATTTCAACGCAACCCTTTTATCAAGACTCAATCTTTTAGCCTTCTTTGTCCTGCT
The DNA here is from genome assembly GCF_002994745.2 of Rosa chinensis. NCBI lineage: Eukaryota > Viridiplantae > Streptophyta > Magnoliopsida > Rosales > Rosaceae > Rosa > Rosa chinensis. The sequence continues at coordinate 65,891,374 of NC_037088.1, read as the reverse complement.
CCCAACCACAATGTCATCGCTTTTTCTCTTCTCTACTTTGTCATCAACTTCACTGATCTTCTTCCTCCTTTTGCGACTTCTCTTGATCATCAATCCATCTACATTTTCCAAATCCGAAGCTTCAGTCTCGGGGCTGCGCTTGTACAGATTTTCCAGCTTGGCAGCAGCTTCATTGTAATCCAGTTCCAAATTACAAGTAGGAGCCTCCTCTATCAATGCAGCTTTTACACTTTCGGGGAGCTTTCGAGCCTTCCCTAGTTTTTGGACCTTCTTTCGTGTTTCTATTGGCAAAGGTACTTTCTCCTGAGGCGCAACCAACGCGTTCTTATTGGATTTATCTGTTCTAAAGGCAACAATCAATGGCTTTCTCAACGTTGATCTCTGACTTGATGCCAATTTTGGGCTCAATCCTAACGGAGTCCTAGAAACTGAGCTAGAAACTGTCACAACTCCCATGCCAATTCCCACAGCAAAGTTCTAATTGCTAAACAAGAGCCTTATTTATACACAAACTCTGCAACAAAACATAAAGAAATGCACCCATTTAAGCTCAACCTTGTCCAACAACACTATAGCTACTTGAAAACACACAACTTAGAAATTAAATCCTCATTTTTTATTATTATCTGATCATCAAAACTCTAAATCACAACTCATATAAGTTCAGATCAATACAAAACCTCACAGTTAACCATACTCTCATTGTCTTCACCACCATAAACCCTCAAAACCCTTTAAATCCTTCATAATTCAAACTACACAATACATAACAATCTGTAAGAAACCAAACATTCAGAACATTACTGATCATTATTGATTCATTCATCAAGCTAGAACAAGTTCAAGAACGTAACTAACTTTCTTTCATGTCAAACAAGAGCTCAGTTGCAGGGAATCATACCTTAACCAATGTCCAACTGCTCGATCAGACGCCAAGAAAATCTCGAAGAATCTGGGACTAGGAAAATGAAAGTTCGATTCCTTTTTTGTTTTTGTTTTGGTACACAAAATTTGGGACTTTAATACAGGGCACGTAAATATGGGAATTACGGTGACCACAATAAACTCCGAAATACGGACGGTCCGTACTGTTGGTATGTTGATCCGACGGCAAGGAGTTGCCCACGTAGACCGTAGAGGACTGGTTTTGGAGCAAGAGAGGGTGACGTGGGTGGTGCTGGAACAGAGAAGGGTCTGTGTGAAGGTGCGGCGTGGAGGTTTCTTAGTGGACCGGAGGATTTTTGGTAAACGAGTGGACTATGTTTTTGACACGTGGAATTTATACTATTGGGACCTAGCTGAGTGTGGAGGTTACGTTGCTCAATAATAACCATTAAGTTTGACAAAAAAAAAAAATTACATTTTCTTTTTCTTCTTCTTCATTTCCATTTTTTCAATTTTTTTTTTTTTGGGAAAATGATCATTTACCCGATTTTAGGCTAAAAATTGCCCACTTGCTCCACCAACTGTTTTTTAACCCTTTACCCAAAACACTCTAAGGGATTATTTCCCCTTTACCCAATTAATTCTTTTTTCTTTTTTTTTGAGACTTTTTTGCCCTCTCCTTCTTTCTCACTTAGAGAGAGAAGTCACCTTCCACCTTGCTGTGCTACGGTGACCAGTTCCGGTGACAGGACTCCGGCGAACGGTGACCGGATTCCGGCGACCGGTGACCAGACTCCGGCGAACGGTGACCTGATTCCGACGACCGGTGACCGGATTCCAAAATCCGGCTATTATTGCCCCCCAGTAATCATATTACTGCCACCTAGTAATCATATTATTGCCTCCCAAAAATCATATTATTGACGTCCAGTGAATTGTATGAACTCCCAAAACCAAAATGAATACACTACAGGAACAATTGATCAATTTATAATCATATTACTGCCCCCCAGTAATCATATTATTGCCCCCCAATACAAAGTCTAATGTTTCTACTGCCTCCCAATAGACCACCAAAAATGCACCTTTTTGTAGGATTCACAGATAATTTGACTTTAATACACAGAAAACAACATATAACTTATCAAAACACCACACTATAGTGATCCATGTCCCTCGTATCAAAGTTTACTGGGGGCCAATAATGTGTCTACTACCCCCCAGTAGACCATCAAACAAACCCCACAGTTACATTGCAATGTCAGATTACTTACATTGTTGAACATATAGTAGATCATTGGCTTTCATATTCTCTTCCATTTAGCAAGAAACAAAGAAGAAAGAAAGTAGTCAAAGTACAATAGTGAAAAGTCGCTGTGCCCCAAGACGGCAAGGTTTCGATTTTGGAGAACTGCAATTAACAGCAGGATCGTGCATGCTAACTACATGGCATCATCTCGTTCACTCAATCACCACACTCAAATAAGAATAGCACCAAATTTCGACTCCGCTCACAGAACCTCACTGGAACCCCGCACAGCAGCCGGAGATGGCTGAGGACGGCAGTTCAATAGTTGTAGAGTTGGACTTTGCGGTAGAGGGATTGTCATCCAGAGAAGCGGAGCTAAGGCAAGAGATTGAGCAACACAAGCACGAAAAGGCGGTGCCGGAGGAGAAGCACCGATTCGAGATTCTAGAGAGGCTGAAGGTGAAGGACGAGCCCCGGAGCCAAGCTGCTGATAATGGAGCAGTTCCCGGAGACCGTTCCCTCCATCGTCTCCTTCAAGGTCGAGTCCGACGTCATGTTCCTTGACGGCAGCGACTTCCTCAAAACCGACGCCGAGATCGGCGACGACGGCAAGCTCCACGTCAAGGTGTGGAAGTCCAACGCGTCCAGACGGTCGCTCTCGGCAATGACTCCTTGCGCCGTCCAACCTCACCGGAGCATGAAGCAGAGAGAGAGAGAGAGAGACTCTGGGAGGAGAGAGAGTTTGAGAGGAGACAGAGATCGATGAGTTTTAGGTGAATTGACAGGACAAAATTGTCAATAGATATTAAATTGGGTAAGTGGGGTTAAAAAACTCTTAGTGGAGTAAGTGGGCAATTTTGTTGTTGAAATTGGGTAAGTGGTCACAGCCCCTTTTTTTTTCTGTTGAGGTAATTAATCCTTATAATTTTTTTTTTATACCCTAATTACTGGGGTGGTTGAAACTGAAAAATTTTCAGCCATGTTTGTCACCTTGTTTCTTTGTTTTTATTTTTTATTTTTAGGTTAATTTGGGTGCTACTTTTAATATTTTCAAAGTTAGGTTTTTGTATGGGCCAACTGATAGAATATAGAAATGGCCCAAACTTGACTGGTATGACAGGCCCAATATTAATAATTGGGCTTGATTTTGGTTGTGTCACCTAGCCTGTTTAGAGTCCAACACTTGCAAGGCCTGGGCGGTGGCCGAGATTGCCAAGATCGAGAACGTCCATATTAGGGAAAAAAAAAGAAAAAAGATGTCATTAGTTGGATCAAGTGATTTACTTCGGATGAGAATAATTTAACACTTCCCTTTTAATATCAAAAATAAAAACTACAAATAAAAATCCGGCTGATATAAGCAGCTATTAAATTTACATTACATTGTGTATATGAAGATATTGAATGAGAATGAAGTGAATTCTATATTAGAATCATACCAAAATAATACTCATTCTTCTGTGTAAATAGAGCTCATTTTGGTAGAAAGTTACTTCTCATTTGCATCTTTAATAGCGAGATAAGAATTAGGTATGAGGGAGACTGAGCAAATTTCAATTTTAAAACGGATCGAATTATCAAGTCAAAGTAAGGTATAAGTGCAATTGATTGTAATTAAGTAGATGAGATATGAGGGTGATTACAACTGCAGTGTTGTCTTATATTACAATCAATGTTTGAAAAAACTCGTCTCATCTCTTTTATGCCTTAGTTTGTTGTAATACATATGGTCCTATGGGTCTCAAAATTTCAAATTAATTTGGACACATAACATAACCAGGAACTACTTTGACGAGAACAAACTTCAATCTATCATGTAAATTTATTAGTGCAAATGACTTCTAATTAATCCCTCAAACCAACAATTAATGTTCTTGTCCGTCTCCAAATTAGAAAAGAAATCATTTCTGTGATTTGGTCGGAGGAAAGGAGAATGATCAATGTTGTGACCAGTGGTACGTGCTATTTGTTTCAATTCCACGCGGCCGGTCAACCACTGGGACTGACTATGTACAATGGACAAGAACAACATATCAATATCATCTAGAAGGTTATATATGTATGGATATGGTATGTTGCAGACTTGCAGCTGTTACATGACCTTGAAATTTTTTTCCATTTGTCCCAGTTTGCTATTTCACTTTCCACATTAGCTGACCATGCACTTTTTTCCCAATTATTTTACTTAGTTTGAACTTTGAACTGGTCCAAATTAACAAAGTTTGGTAAGACCGAGTTTTCTGTTCGTAGTTAAGTATGGTCAATCACTCTCATATATATAACAGAGTTTATTAAGACCGATCAGGACCATAGGGTAGTTTTGATCTTTGTCCCTATCAACTGAGGAAAAATCTAGACCCTAATTGGATTACATACCGAGATAAACAATTGTTTCAGGTCTTATGGTTTCTGTTTGTTTAACTAGATTGTCACCCTCAAATTATATCATCATGTCAAAATAATACTCAGCCGGATTTTTAACTATCTAAAAAGTTAGCCCATGTTCATGGAAGCGAAACTAACGATGTCTACACTGACATGCTTCCTAGCTCTCACCCATAAGAACTAGGTTAACGATGTACACGTCAATGATCATTAAAGCGAGGGTAATTAATGATATCATATACGTCCATGCAAGAGAGGCTAATTATGTCTTTAGTCATGCAAGTACCCACGCCCATGTAAGCAAGGCTAACGGGGCCATATGCACGATACATAGTTTCTTCACTTTCTTGCCACTTATATTTTAGGGTTTCTTTTTACCCGTTACCAATTAGTTGGAAATAGTTAATTCATTTCGGAGGACTTGGACTGAGGCTGAAGGTTCCAAAACCTTAAAATAATGTCGTCAGAGAGTAGCTTATGCATGTATCAGACCAAAACCTCATAGAAAACGTACTATATACTAATTGATAGAATCTACTTGGTCTTTTTTAATTCAACCCGATCGACTAATATATCCCATGAAACTAGGTTCTATCTGCCCCAATTAGTTCTCAAATATGCTTCAACTTTGAGAAAACTGAGTGGGTTTGTTTGTTGTGAACCTTATTATTTAGAACTGAGACCATAAGAGTTCAAACATGTTCAAATCATAAACGAAGCACCAAGCATGCATATATCGGCATGTTTCCACTTTCAAGTTTCAACACGCCTTAGCCAAGCTCGAGTCTCTACGCGTTAAAAAATGAAATACTACTGAATACTCTTTCTATTACCAATTAATGATCATGTTTTTCATTATTGGGTTTTGGGCAGAGCTAAATTCTGTCTCTTCAAAACATAGGACAGCCAACCCAATTGTTTCTGCCGTGAACGTAAGCAAAGGTTTTAGGGTGACGCCATACTTTCTCAGTTTCTCCCTATAAAATTTGGTAGAGGATAGTACTTTAGTAGTAATAACGCGGAACTGAGTTTGAAGATTCTTGGCCTCCTCCGCCTCTCTATCTTGCTACCAATAGTATATCGTTGACTTTCTTCTTTTGCTTGCTTAAAATAAAAAAGCGAGATACAGAAATCTTGTTGATCTTTGCATATGTGTAGCGTGTACGTAGCTTTGATTGGAGCTCTAGCTTTAAGAGAGAGACCGAGAGGGGGGCTGAATTGGTCAGCAATTGGACCTCTTACTACTCTATGAAATCTCACAACCCCTTCCAATTCCTATGACCAAAGACTGGTCTTCATGAAGAAAATCAACTCCACTAGGATTTTGATTTGATTTTCTCTCAGTCAAACTTCATCTCTCTCTTAATTACATTCCCTCACTTTCTAAACATTCAAATACAAGCTAAAGCCTTCCCTTAAATCCCCATAACCACCTCTCCTCTTTCCTCAAGTCTTAGCCTTTACCAATTCAAAAGCTTCAAAAACATCCCAAAACAGAAAACACGATTCTCAGTATTCTGTCCTCTTTTTCTTCCTTATTGGGTTACTCAGTTTTGTCTCTGATTTGGGCATTCTTGAAAACTTGAAATTTTCCAACTTTGATTCAATTACATTGCTTCCAAGCCCTCAAAGGTAGAAACTTTTGAATACCCAGTTCCAATTTTGGCTTAAATTCCCATTCTTTCCGGTCTTTTTCCTTCTTGCCTTTGGACCCTTTCATCACAAAATCATGCTTAGCATGAATATTTTAGCATCCAATCCTTTGTGATTTAGCTAGATTCAGATCTTAGTTTGCTGCTTGTTTATGTTAGCTGAGGTCGAAATTGCACAATCCATGCTCTAGCTTGCTAATTAATAATATAGAAATGGACATGGGAGTGAATTGGGTGCAAAAGAGTGGTATTGTAAATGAGCTAACACGTGGCAGGGAGCTTGCTAGGCAGCTCCAGATCCATCTCAATGCTACATCAACTTTGAATCCTTCCACGAGCTCTCAAACAGCGTTAACTCGCGAGATGCTGATCCAAAAGATCATATCTTCCTACGAAAAGGCGCTTTCGATGCTCAATTCTAGCAGCTCAGCCCCAATGCCAGTAGCAGTAGAGCAACTACACCAACAACAACCTACATTTACAGTAGCTGCTTCCACAGGTGTTGTTACGATTCGAATGGCTGACTCCCCACCTTCGCTAAATGGGAGTCCTCGGAGTGAAGATTCCGATGACCACAAAGATCCCTCTAGAAAAAGGTTAGCCCCTCATTTCAAGTTTTTTGATCGAAGGACAAAAATGTGCTTCGTACAGTCCTAGTCAACTTGGTACATACAAGACATATTATAGCTGTGTAAATCTGATCGATGTTAAATTTCTAAATGGATGCAGGAAAGGTCTGGCAAGGTGGACAAAACAAGTAAGAGTAACATCAGGTATGGGGCTTGAAGGGCCTCTTGATGATGGCTTTAGCTGGAGGAAGTATGGCCAAAAGGACATCCTTGGAGCCAAATATCCGAGGTACCTATATTTAGAACATGTTTTTCAAACGAAACTAATCTATGTTTCTTCCCTTAACATTAGCTAGTGTATCTGTTGGGTTGCAGAGGGTATTACAGATGCACTCATCGAAATGTTCAAGGTTGTTTGGCCACAAAACAAGTGCAACGCTCCGATGAGGACCCAATGATCCTCGAAATTACTTACCGAGGAAGGCACACTTGTACTCAAGCAGCCTCCACCTCCGTAGCTAGTCCTCCTCCAAAACCAATGTCACCATTGCCTGATCAAAAACCAGAACCACCACAGATGAATCAGCAGCCTCAACATAATATGCTCTTAAGCCTCCCTGAAGGCCTCAGGGTCATAACCGAAGGCCTAGACACTAGTCATGATCATCGTGGCGAATTATTATTTCCCTCATTCAACAACAACAATTATGCGGGGAACTTTTCTCCTTCATTAACTATGCCTACTGCTTCAACTTCTGGGACAAACTATTTCTCTGTACTGTCTCAGCAGGACTTTGGTGGTAACCAAAATCTGCAGATCAGCGCTGCGGCCGAGTCTCATGATATAATCTCAGCTGCTACTTCAGCTTCCAACTCTCCGACTGTTGGTTTGGATTTTCCATTTGCTGAAGCTGATCATCAGATATTATACCCCAACTTCACTTTTGATGATCCTGGATTTTTTCCCTAATCTCCTACACATAGCTTCCCAAAAGTAACATATAAATCGAAGCAAATTAGCTTGTAAAAGCATTTGAGGTAGCTAGGTCGTATTTTTTTGCCGTAAAATGAAGAGGCAGCAAAATTAGAACTTCCAAATGTGCTTAATTAAGGAAGCACTTTCTAATTCCCTACCGTAGGCTTTAGCTTGTAGTTGCGGATATGTTGTGCCAAAGAGGCAAAGAGTACTAAAATGTGTGTAATCTTTTTCCAATTGAATAGCAAATTTCTACATTTATTCATTCCAAGAAAGAAAGGCCCTTTACAACAACTGAATTGGTGGCACACCCCAAGAAAGAAAGGCCCTTTTATTACACCTTTAATTGTTCTACACACCATTTGAAACAAGGCCCAATTGGCCCAATTGAAAGTTGTAGCTGAAACCTAATCCCCAAGAAAGCTGTTCAGTGTTTTTCGCTAACAATTTCATTGAAGCCTTCGCCGCTTGGCAAATGGGATTTGGTGGTCGAAACCAGAGTTTGAAGTCTCCATCATTCTTGAGTTATTGAAGCATGAAACACCAGCAGAAGGAAGGACAGTGTTGAAACTCAACATGGCATTGGCAGCTGAAGATGTATGAGCCACATTGAAATAGCTAGTTGTAGGATTTGAAATGGCAAATGGTTTCTGATTAAAGCTTAGAGGAGAAGCTGTCGTACAACCGTTGATCGGAGCAACGGGTGGGATTTTGAAAGGCTGTTGCAAAGGGGGAGGGGGGTTTCGCCACTGGGGCAATGGGGGACCAGCAATAAGAAGCGTCCGAAGCAATGGACCAGCTTCCTTCACAGCTTGCATGAGTTTCCCTTTCTGAGGTAAAGTCTTTCCTTTAGCAAAATCGTTAACTATTTCAGAAGCTGTATCAGTTTGGGCACTCATGGTAACATTAGTAGTGCCCAAATTAAAATGTTGAACCGCATTAGGCTGCTTCACATTAAGAAAACCCATGGTGCTTGAATCAGGCATAATGATGCTTGGAAACTCTGGTGAAGAAACTGCATGATCGAATAAGGAATCAACAGAAGAGGGACTGTTGGATTCAGTTAAGCTTAAGTTTTCTTTTGTAGTCGTCGGCATCAAAATTTGGGGGCTAACAGACTGGACTACATGATTTGGCAGTTGATCAATTGGAGTACAATTGGGGTTCATCTTCTCAAAGATTTTCTTCAACTGGTCTCTGGCTTCATCTCTTTCTTTGTATGCAACCTCTAACAGATTGAGCAAGTTGGTCACATTTTCTTGACTCTCGGTAACTTTGCATTTTACTGATTCTAGTTCAAGACTTGAGTACATAAGCTCGTTCTTTAACTCGTCAGTGCTCTGCATGTCAATTCCAAACAAGTAATTGGTTAAATATAATAAAAGGGTACTTTCCATCGAGTACTTGATCATAAAATTGAAAGAAAAAAAATTGAATAGAACAAATGAATCTGAAGAATCTTAAAACACCTAGTAAGTTAATGAATAAAAATTCGAAAAAAAAAGGAGCTTATTTAAATAAAAGAGAAAGAGGGAAAAAAGATTAAATTAAAGATTCACCATTAATGGTCAAAACAAGAATGAATCACCATTAAAATCTACTGCTAAATCAGCAATCGGCCATAAAACTAAATTTATTGTTGCCATGGCATATCACAAGCTTTGACCAATATATACCAATTCATATGTATGTGCTACTCAAAGATTCAATTAATTGATGATAGTCAAAGATATATTGGCCTAGGACACTTGCAGAAAACATATCAATTTGGTCAGAATTTGAAAACAATATTTACATTCACAAAACCCTAGCTCTTAATGAGATGAAAGCCAGGAATTGTAAATGCTTACAAAATTATGGAAGCACATAGGCCTTTGCAGAAAAAAAGAAAACCTCAGCAGATATATAATCATAAATTTGATAATCTTAGTAGTATTAAAACTGATAAGGGAGAAATCGAATGTTAAAACCAACAAAGCTTAGTGGTGGTGAATCGGTTAGATTGGGAAGATCTATCAATGACAAAATCTTACATTCATATTAAAGAACTGAAACACAAATTGAAAGAACAGTGAAGAAAATCCAAGAACAAAAATTGAATTGAGATGTTACAGCAAAACCATCACATACATAACAAAAACTAACTGGCTCACCTCTTGATATGTAGTAGTCCATATAGAACCCAACTCCTCCATAATCAACAGGGCGGAAAAGAACACAAATTCAGGCAGAAGAAGAAAATGAGAAAGTCAGGAGTACTTGAAGTAGGGTGGAATGTGAGTCATTTTATAGAAGAAAAAAGGATGCATATAAATTAGATAAGAGTGAGATATGCCTTCCATTCTACGTCAAAGGATTAATAAGGAATGCAGAAAACCTTCATCATTATTCGAAATTAAATTCATTTTAGCAGATTCCAATTTGGATATTTCTACTCTCTTTCTCTAGTGGTGAAATTGAATCTCATTTAATTATTATTTTTTTCATCATTCAAGGATTTTCGTTTCTTACCAAAAAGAAAAACAATTTATAGGAAATCATAAATTCGCCGCGGTTTTCCTTATCTATAAATATGGCTTCTGGAAACTTTCCATGCATGCTCTTCATGTGTTGACTTTCCATACATTTCTATTTTCAAATAAAATTTCCCTCCTGCGGCTCAAGGCGAAATCAAGGCTGTCTATTGGCCCCCAAATATTCTTGTCATGAACTATGAAATGAAATGACGTTGTATCTAGGATCCAAGCAACATCATTTTATCTAATAAGATTTTGTAAAGTGACGTTCTGTGTTCGTATTATGTGAAGTTTATTTTCAGTACATAATAGTCTAATTGTATAATAATAGGCCTTTCGTTAATTTGATGAGTGTAGGATGGTAAATAACTAAAAATTAACTTATTAAGTGACATAAAAATTCACAAGCTACCCATCAACATGCCTTAATATCGAGGAAATAAATTATTTATGGGCTCTTACTTTTTGTTAATATTTATAACCTTTTTGTTAAAAACTAAACATATTTTAGATATTCGTTTGGGACCAAAAATATTATCGATATTCATCCCTGGTTTTCTAATTGTTCATACCAGAACTATTATATATCATTCTTCTTTTTGAATCAAGACACAAAAAAATTATCCTTGTTCCGTCGAAATTGGCAAGAAAGAAAAAACAAAGGACAAAAAAATTATGATCTAAAATCAAATGACAAGCTATTCTCTAAACGATACAATCTTGCTGAAATTGGTATGTTCCAAATGAGCTGTCATATTACGTACAAATTTATAAAAGTTTTAGTCAATGTGCGTATTAACAGGCCTTTCCCAATGTATACACAAGCCTTAAATTGAATACTTGTTGACTTCTTGTGTTATTCGTGTTCCTATCATGTTAACGAATCTAGAAAATTTTAAAATGACATTATTTAATATATCATCTGCATACTAAATCATTCATAATCTCTTAGGAAGACATTTGCAAAATGTAATGTTTCATTAAAGAAAAAATAATAATAGAACTGACTATTTGCTATGAAAAGCAATTTTTTTTTTTTTTTATCAAGGGAGGTCAGCCTATTATATAGATTCAGTAAGCAGTACAAAAACGAAACACCGCTATGAGGTTGACAGAAAAAATCGTTTCTCAGAGTACCATGAGACTCCTATTTTAAAATAAGAACAAGAACCCAATATACTCCCAGTACACCCACCTTTTAAGAAGTCAATGCACCATTATTTCAAACAAAAACCAAGAAACTCCGAAACAGTAAATTAAAATGATCCCTCAGAGCATCTGGTTTTTGTGACCTGAAAAAAGAAACTAAATACTTGGAATGGAAGCTGACAAGTCACCTTCCCCCCCCCCCCCCAAAAAAAAGTTAGGCAAGCCCAGCAGACCTACCAGTAAACACCAGCTCACCAAGCTCTAGTGCATATGGCAATTACAAAGGACACCCCCATGATTACTAGGGCACCTCATTGCACCCAGAAGCTTGCAGATCTCTGAAGGCAGCAAATCCCACCGCCACCGAAGAAGTCCGGCCTCATATGGAGATAGGTCGCCCTCGATCCTCATCCATCACCAGCTTCCGACCACCGCCGCAATACGCGTCACCACCACCACGAGCAACGTCATAACCATCTTTAATACCCTGAACTCGAGCCCAGTAAAAGAAGTTAAACTCGTTATCAACGCCACCAACAGCAGCAAGAGAAAAATCCAGCCAGAAATCCTCTGATCGCGAACAAGACTCTTCCCCGTCACCGCCGAGTACTCTAGTCGCACCACCAGTCCTCCAATCGCCTTGGTCGATCGTGCATATAATCCTTTGACCTGTCAGAATCGGATCCGGAAGTCACCACCCAAGCCACTTATCTCGTACGGAGCCCCAAAAGTACTCCCTTCACCCACAACCACCAGATCGACCATGCCTTCATTTAAGACCGAATAACGCAGACCGTCGCCAACACTGATCGCACCATACACACATAAGATGAACAGGCCTGAGTTTGCTATGGCCACCATTAAGAAATCAACGGGGAAGATACAAGAGAAAGTACCCAAAGGAGAGACTTTCTCAAAACCCTAGCAGAGAGCTAGGTCAAAGATTTTCTTCTAACAATTTTTCTTTGATTTGTCATGTCCATAGCAATAATCAGTGGCGCAGCCACATAGGGGCACACTGGGTCCTCTGACCCATTAAAATTTTCATTTTATAAGCAGTTAGAGTTACCAAGTAATACAATCGGCTTCATAGTGCAGTGGTCTGGCACATTTTACCTACATTGCAGGTCTAGGGTTTGATTCTTGCTAACTTCAGTATTTTTTTTTTCTTCCAAGGTTTAATTAGAGCTTGCAGAACTAATTATTATTTTTTCAAGTTGCTTTCTATTATAAACTTAACATAATTTTAATAATATTCTTATCTTAAATTATTCTTATTTGTAGATTATAATATTTCTATCAATTTTTTTTATAGGATTTTGTTACAATTTTTATATATAAATTTTGATATATAAATTGAGTTCTGTTCAAGTAAATCCAGAATATTTGTCTGGCCCAAACTCTAGGTTACTTGACCTAGTGGTAATAGGGTTAGAATTAGAGATAATATCGGAAAATCTTGGAGATATCCAATCAATTGTAATATAACATTTCCTTTAGAACTCTGATTCTATGTCTTGTAATCCTCTATATAAAAAGGCCCTTATTATCAATGAAAGTACGACTCAATTATCTCCCTATTTCAGTTTTCCTTAAACACTTTATCAACACGAATCTCTAACCTTGAAACCCTAAATTCGTAGCTTTCAAACCCTAGCCACTACCTCCTCATATATTGAAGCCCTCAATCCCAGGATTCCAGAATCGGCAACGGTACCACCAGAACCGTCCGGAAAACCACCGAACCGGCCACCGGAAGTATCGAACCAACTCTCCAAGAAGAAAAAAAGGGATCCCTACACCGGTTCACCACCTTCCAGACCTCCAATTGCTACCAAATTTTTCCAACAGCAGCTCTTCGATACCAGGATTTAGGAACTGGAAGAAAAATACAAAAAACCCTTATAAAAGTAGCAGAACCGGCCAATAGAAAAGCTGACAGAAGAAAGAAAAAAAGAAAAACAAAAAAAAAAAGGAAAAGAAGCCCAAGACTAAGCCCAAGTCCACTGACGCAGACCCCACAGCCACGTCAGTAGAACAGTCAGCCGTCACGTCAGCATCCGGGGGATCCACTGCCCCGTCAGCATCCGGTAACCCACTGCCATGTCTAGGGCTGGGCACGGGCCGGTTATTGAGTGATACCGAACCCGGTACTGGAAATATTTTTCGGGACGGGATTACGTTTTTTCAAAGTTGGTACCGGAGGTACCGAAACCGACCGGGATCGGGTCGGGTCCGGGCCCAATTCGGGATACCCGAATCCCTTTTTTTTTTTTTTTTTTTCCACACTTAAAGGACTTTAACAGCTATCCAAAATTTCCAGATTTCAATCATTATAGGATGCAGCTGTTCTCTTAGCACTGCAACTTATAAATCTACACAATCAATTTTGCCTTAAACCAAATTGCAGATTATGAATTCAAAGTGCAGTAATGCAGATTATGAGTTTATGACATGGCTGTGATGCAGTAATGCAAATTGCAGATTATGACAGGAAAGAAATCCAATGTGCAACACAGCAAATAGCCAATTCAATAGACCAACAATAAGTTCAATAAATGAATAAACATAGAAACCAATTCATGAATTCAACAAGAAGTCCAGTAGGTCTTAAAGTCCATTACATGATAAAAACTAGTTAACTACAAGTCTTGAACGATTTGAATCAACAATGAGGCCGAGCAGCTACCTTCTTCGCTCTAGCCATCGAACGATTTGAATCAAATAAGTGAATAACTGACCTGGAGATGAAGTATGAATCAGCAGCTATCTGATGATCACGCTAATTCTGAGCTAACAAACAATGATCAATCTAATCTAATCTATGATAACTTGAATGTAAGAAACTACATGTAAGAAAACAGAAAACACCAATATTATGTCACTGGTGACCCAAAGTGATTAGTTTCCAAAAGAAGAGGCTTTGACAAATTAAGCACGAGGGATAGTGAATAATGAATATATCAATATGATCCTAAACATATACTCCCTAATACTATATATGGTTAGTCGCTGTGGATCACAGTGATCAGTAGTGGATATATAAACATCCATCCCAACCAAGGACAATGATATACATGAATGAGGGGACCTGTGGAGCGGTTATTATTAGGGCTGGGCACGTGAGGCAATTCAACACCATTCAGTTGAAACCTCTAATTGAAATAAGCTGATCAGAATCAAATGAATCAAATATATATCAGAATCAAATGAATCAAACACACCTGAACCAAAGCTTTAACATAGTCACAAAACACAGCTGACCAAAATGAAATGAATCGAATTGAGAAAGTGAAGTATGACGAACCATGAAACCGCTCATCAGCTTGTATAGGAGTAGACAATCTTTCATAAGAACCTGTGGCTTTTAATGAAGAACCACAGGAACAAGGTAATTGTCGAACAAGTGACCTGTCAGTAAATGCGTCACCTGCACCAAAGTTTTAACATTATCAAAAAACATAGTTAACCACAAAGCAATGCATGAAACTGAGAAAATGAGAGCATGACTGACCTTGAAACTTCTTATCATGCTCCTCCTTGAAACCTCTCTGACCTTCCTCTTTACGCAACACCCAAACGATTAATGAATTGGGATCAGGGATTAGTGAATTGGGGATCGACTGATAGAGGGGGATCGGGGATTTAGATGAGGAACAGAAGAAGATATGGAGAGTGGAGAAGACTCGAAAAGAGCTTAGAACTAGGGTTAGTGAATTGGGGATCAGTCGGGATTGGGATTTAGATGAACAACATAAGCAGATCTGGAGAGTGGAGGGAGAAGAGAGCTTAGAACTGGGGATCCCTTCGTTAGTTCGTTGCGGCTTAGGGAGTTAGGGCCTTGGCCGTTTAGTTTAGGTCAAAATGTTTTGATCGGGTGTGGTCATTGCTCTGTGTTCTCACATAAACTACCCAATCAAAATCAACCAAGTAATATAAATAATTAAATAATTAATTTAAACGGGACGGGACGGGATCAACCGGGATCGACTGGGCTAGTACCGGTACCGGGCCCGTTTCTACGGGACGGGACGGGCCCAAATAGTAAATTTCAGATTTTGATCCCGGCCCGTACCGGGGGATTTGGGGACGGTTTCGGGACGGGACCGGGATTTCTGTTTTGGATGCCCAGCCCTAGCCATGTCAGTATCTGACCCCACAGCCAACTCAGCATTGGACCCCATTGCCATGTCAGCTAGGTCAGCCCCTGGTCAACGGAGGTCAAAGACTGCCGGCCACTTTCCGGTGACTTTTCCGGTCAAATTTCCGGGTGACCTATTTCGAGGTATTTTTTTTCTAAAATTTCCCTTTTTTTTTTAGTTTTTAAATTCAATTTTTCTTCTTTTTCGGGGACTTGCAAACTCCCTTCTTCTACCCCCCCCCCTTTCTTCATCATATGGGAGACCTAATTAAGCCGAACGGTGGAGGTTCATGCTCAATCCAAGCTTGGAGCTTGTTGAGATCTCCAAACTTAGAGTTTGTAGAGAATTTATGATCGACCACTTACGTCATTATTTCGATCTAATCCAATACCTCTTGGAATTGAATTTCTTGGAAGCGATTACGCTTAGAAATTCATAATTTCTTGGGAGCAACTACTCTAAGAAATTTTATATGTTTTCATGGTAGCCTTTTACGCTCCGAAACTAACCCTAATTTCTTATTCTCTTTCAGGATGAGTAACATGAACAAATTGGATTTTGCTCCATTGAGAACAACTGGCTCTGAATATCACATGTGGGTTCGTGATGTCCGCTAGCATCTCAAGGCCGATGGAATCTTGGATACGATTCTCGAGCCTAACCAGGACGTGCTAACTGTTGAGCAAGCTCAAGCTTTGGAAACAAATAGAGCAGCCTTAAAGGCAAATAAGGTGAAAGCCATCATCCTAATGACTCATCGTATGGATGATTCGCTCCAGTACGAGTGTATGAATGAAGAAGACCCCACAAGGTTGTGGGTCTCACTTGAAGAAAGATTTGGCAACGTCCGTGACTCCCTGCTTCCTGACCTAGAAGTGAGATGGCATAGCCTCTGCTTCTGTGATTTCAAGTCAGTTCTTGACTATAACTCGGAAGCACTTCGCATTAAATCCTTAATGGAATTCTGTGGTAAAGAGATCACAGATGCGATGTTGATTGAGAATAACTCTCTTTACCTTCCCCGTCTCTGCATTGATGGTTGCTAAAAACTATCGAATCGATGTTACTACAGGACGATCACAAGGTTTCATGAGCTCATTGGAGCTATGAATGTTGCTGAAAAGCATGACAACATCCTTGTGAAAAACTATAATTCAAGATCAGTGGAAACAAAGCATATTCCAGAATCCAATTATAGTCGCGCCCCTAAGAGAGGGTGCCAAGAGCAAAACCCTAATCTTAGGGATACTTCTGGACATTCTGGTCCATATAATCTCTCTACTTGGGAAGGTAACCGCCGAAATAGGCAAACATGGAACCGAAAAGGTCAACGTGGAAAGAGAGAGGGAGGCAACGCCTCTGGCCATGTTGGTGGCACCACCAACACTAAGAGCAATTTAAATGATGCTTTCAAAGCACCTCAATCAATGGAGTCTGAGCAAAGAGATGTGTGTTCTCAATGTGGAGTATCCGGTCATTGGGCACACATTTGTAGAGCTCGTGAAGAAATTGTCACTACCTACAAAGCATATTGTGAAGCAAGAGAAGTTCACTATGTGGAACAAGAAGATCATGAAGATGATCTAGAGTGAAGGGTTGAAGACTACAAATATGGCTGGGATCAATAGATCTCCAATTCTGTTTAAGTCTTTATTTTTCCAAGAGATGTAATAGGCAATTGCCATATACTTTGTAGTAAATGCCAATGGTTTAGTCTTTCTTCAAAGTAGGCTCACCCAAAGTAAGTATGATGTCTAGGAAGGTTCTGAGATTAGTGGTACTTAAGCGAGCCTTGCTCCACTGACATCTCTCTACTCACCTGGTCACATTTATTTTGGAATTACCGAAAGAAGTTAGACGACTACCATTGTTTTACATTAGCTAGCATTTTGGATTAGATTTTCTTTGGTCAAAGAGACAATGATGTAACTCTGTTGGCTTATGAATAAAATTTCAAGTTTTTTCATTATGACTCAATTTTGATTCTGAGCATATGACTTTGTGACTATGATGGCTGGGCCATCAGTATTAATTCAAGGACATGGAACAGCCCAAGTTCCCCTTGCCAAAAGGCACCTTGATTACTGTCGCAAAAACTCTCTACGCTCTTAGGGTAAATCGCACCTATGAGTAGCCAACGGATTTCATGCGAAAATGCATGTAGAGAACGGAAATAAGTTCATTTGCAATACCTCTACTGATTGCGAACAAATGTGCATCTTAGAGCAGTTTATGTGTCTCTCTAGTAGACTCTATGTCACTATTCGAGCTATTAAATCCAATAAAGTCATGAGAGAATATCTCTTGGATTTAGACACATATTAGCGTTATCACGATATGATAGGTCATCCTAGTTATGATATGATGATCTGTCTACTAAGGACTTCGTATGGACATCATTTCTTTCGAGCGAAACGAAACTTGAATCAAAAGTTGATTTTTGGACTAAGTGTGACCGACGCTGCTGCCTAGAGCACCGCCTCCTTCCACCACCAACCTAGGGCTAGCATAGTCCTTATCCATGACTCCATGGATAGCGTACATCATGGTGATGACACCCCAGGTGATGTTGCAATCACCAACTTTGCTTCAAATAGCGTTTCAGACGCTTAGGCCCAACCAAAATCCTCATTGGTTGCTTCTAAAGCCTCTCTCTCATTTTACAAAGGTCGTTCCTTAGGGAATTTAGGACTGAGACCGTTCTATGCAAAGGATATGAAAATACTCATTATGTTCTTACATAGAATCCATAGGGATTCTGTGGACTGATTCAACCTACCTGCGGACAGTTAAATATCTCATGATGTTGGTTGACACGCAAACACGTTGGTTACGTGTTGTGCCATTATGCACTTATAATGCTGCTTATGCTACACTCCTAGCATATATCATATGACAACGGGCTCACTCCCCGAATCATCCTATTTAATCAATTGTATTTGACTATGCTAGAGAGTTTACATCGACGACTTTCGATAGATATTGCAATGGGACTGATGCTGGACATCACATTCCCATGTACACACCCAAATGGTCTCGTGAAAAAAACTACGATGGTAGTCCAGACATTGGTAAATCTCATCAATTGCCTTATATCCGCTTGGGGTGATGCACTATCTCATGCAGCTATGCTAATTCGTCTACGACCCACTGCCACTCAATCTACCTCTACGTTACAGCTAGTGACTGAGTACAAGTATCGTACTTACAGACGAATGGGCAACTACGTTGGATTTGAGACTCCGACCATCGTCCGCCACTTAATGCCCTTGCAAGACGATCTCATTACCGCTAGATTTGCGGATTGTCACTTTGATGAGACAGTCTTCCCGTCGTTAGGGGGAGATAAGAACACAGATGTTCAGCAGTAACGACAGGAATTGTCATGGTCTGTCCCCACTATGTCTCATCTCAATCCCTACTAAAGTGACGAGATCACACATCTGCTGCAAATATGCTTGCAAGGAAGTACGTCCCTACGAGAGGATGTAACACCACCCTAAACGGACGTGGCGCCAACGCCAAAGAGAGTGGCGCTCTGGCGTTACAGTCCATGGCCCTAGCTAGGATGCATGGAACGCTCACTAAGATGACCACTTGATTGGGAAGGTATATGCCTACGCGTTTCCATAACAAGTTTCGGATTCTACTGCGATTCATGTTGGACATGATCTTCATTGGAAGCCCTTAAAGAGTTAAGGGAAACCGTTGAACACTTGAAATCCGAGTTTGAGATGAATGATTTTGGGAGAACACGATTATGTCTCGGTTTGGAACTTGAGCATCGTGTTGATAGATGCTTAGGCATTTTGACAAGGTCAAACCTTCAAGCACCCCCATGATCGTCCTTAGTCCTGATCTTGAAAAGGATCCTCTTCGTCCGAATGATGATGGCGAAGATGTGCTAGAGGCGGAAGTGCCCTACATAAGTACAATAGGCGCATTATTGTACTTAGCTAAATGCACAAGACCAGACATCTCGTTTGCAATGAACTTGATAGCTGGATATAGCTTTGTGCCAACGCGACGCCATTGGATTGGTGTAAAAGATATCTTTCAGTACTTGAGATGTACGATTGATATGGGCTTGTTCTATCCCTATAGAGAGATGATGGATTCGGACCCATCACACACCAGGAACGCCGCCAACACTGGCTTGCGTCCTCTATCCCCATCCCAAAAAGACATGTGTTTTGAAAGGTTTTGCTAATATTGGGTATCTCTCTGACCCATACAAAGGTCATTCCCAAACTGGTTAAGTGTTCACCATAGGTAAAGACCATGATATCTTAGAGGTCTACAAAACAGACCATAGTTGCTATATCTTCGAACAATGCAGAGATTATTGCTCCTCACGAAGTGATAGTGAATGTATATGGATTGGATCCATAGTTACGCATGTTCGATTAATTGTGGTTTGAAGTCTACCACAGATGAGCCTACGAGCATATAGGATAATGCTGCTTGTTTTGAAGTAAGGCTACATCAAAAGCGACCACACCAAGTATAATCAGCAACAACAAACTCTCCTCAAGATCAAAGTGAACTAGGTTCGATCTGAGGACAATATGGCAAACTTGCTCACTAAGCCATTGCCTAAATTTCACTTTCGAGAAATATGTTGGTAGCATCGTTTGCGGAAGTTATCTGAACTCCAATGACCGTAGTCGTTAGGGGGAGATGCAGACATCAGGGGGAGGTGTCTATATGTATGGTCTCGAAACGTGAAGGGTGTGTTATGCTCTTTTTCCCCTTCGACAAAGGTTATTTTGTCCCACAGGGTTTTTGTTACTCGACAAGGTTTTTAATGAGGCAACGAGAGAAGCACCATGTTTGGGAGACATAAGGGGGAGTGTTCAAGTAAATCCAGAATATATGTCTGGCCCAAACTCTAGGTTACTTGACCTACTGGTAATAGAGTTAGAATTAGAGATAATATCGGAGAACCTTGGAGATATCCAATCAATTGTAATATTGTGTTTCCTTGTAGAACTCTGATTCTATGCCTTATAATCCTCTATATAAAGAGGTCTCTATTATCAATGAAAGTACAACTCGATCAATTCTCTTCCAATTTCAGTTTTCCTTAAACAAGTTCTAAATTTTTTCTTTTCAATTTCTAAAAGTCTTCATCTAAGATGAAGTTCTAGCTCCATCACTCATTGTTACTTAATGATGATTTGGAAAACTCTTTAAAATAGGAAAGCATAGTTGCAACATGTATCAACTCTCAACTCGATCACAAATTTCTTGTTATTTTCCAAGATTTTTTGTGTTAAGATATTTTTTTTTTGTGCCCTAGTAACCCTAAGTTTCTGACTCCACCACTGGCAATAATAATCTTTAATCCTATTTTTGATTATCACCCTGGTTCTTACAGTTTTTTTTTTTTTTAGATATTTACAAGATGATCCAACAATTGAGAGGCAAAGATGAGAAAAGAAATTTAGCTAGATGGTTAGAAAGAGGAATTTGGTTGAGGGCTACCGTGGTCCATCGATCTATATATGTTTCATAGGGTCAAACATGTCGCTTAATTGATATACTAAGAGTCCACAATATACCAACGAATTTTGTAACAAAAGCAATTTGGCTCCCCACTCTCCCTCTCAGCTAGATCTGTCTCTTGCATGTCTATTCTTAGAGTTTGGTCTAGCTAAGAATTGTAGGTGATCATGAGCTAGCTATGACTATATTCGCCATGCTAGGTTAGCAGGGATATTACATGAAGGTTTGCCATCATTTATGGCATTTAATTTAGAACTAGGTACCCCCTATATGTACCCAATAATTGTAGGACATGCACCCAATATTGTTGGTCCCAAGAACGACAACAATGCTCTCACTCAGCTGCCTAACTACTAACCCCACCTATTATATATGTTTTGGTCCTGGCTATACTACTAGCTATGAGTTAGAACTATCAAGTATCAACTATGTGATTTGCAAGTCCTAATGATCATTTCGATCGAGCAGTCATTGCTCATATCAAATTAATTACTGATTTTGGATATAGTAATTAAAAAGGAGAAGAAAAATGGTTTTCTATCGATTGCTCACTATATATTCACATCATCACATGCAACATCACTACTCATGGATCCGAAATTCCGAATGCAATGAAATATTAAGGGAAAACATCACAAATGATGTATTAACTTTAAGCATTTCTATACTTTGGTGTACCAACTTTCTTAACTATTAGAATGGTGTATCGAGTTTGCTCAAATATTTCATTTTGGTGTACGCTATTAAGTTTTCCGTTATCTTTACCAAAAAAAAAAAAACTGACAAAGCTAAAGGAAAGATAACGGAAATTTTTTTTTGGCAAAGATAACGGAAAATTTAACGGCGTACGTACACCAAAATGAAAGATTGGAGCAAACTTGATACATAATTCTAATAGTTATGAAAGTTGGTACACCAAAGTGTAAAAATGCTTAAAGTTCATACACCATATGTGAAGATTAACAGATGGTTGAAGTTACAAAAGGTAGAATAAAATAGGAAGACCTTTCTTTTCATTGATTAATAACAAGAAATCCCCGTCCACTAAATGGGTTAAATGGTTTCCAATGTATACTAGAGTCATCCATGGCAAAGAGTTTAATTATGGCCGACAAACCTCTTTCTCCAATAGTACGAATACAAAAATTAACTGTTTTTCAAGAAGTATATAATACATATGTAAAATCCGAAGAAGTTATTTCTTGCATGTTCTTGTCTCTTATTCAAATTAATTTCTGAAAGAGAAATTGTTACACTCCATTGTTACAAAAATTAATGGCCAGTCAGAT
The DNA here is from genome assembly GCF_002994745.2 of Rosa chinensis. Taxonomy (NCBI): domain Eukaryota; kingdom Viridiplantae; phylum Streptophyta; class Magnoliopsida; order Rosales; family Rosaceae; genus Rosa; species Rosa chinensis. Next base: position 65,869,054 of record NC_037088.1, on the reverse strand, counting down.
CCGAGGAGATGTTTTGAATTGAAATTTGAAATGCATATATATGCATGCATACATCAAACTAGATATTAGGAATGCTAAATTACATGGGTTAATTACCCTAGCTATCTAAACTAATTATGACTTATGACGATCTACAATTACAATTGTACGTAAACTAATAAGAATATGGTGAGAAACTAAAACATATGCCTAATTACCACATTCTCTTTTATTAGCAGCACCAGTACTTCAGAGATTGAGATTGAAGTACGTAGTTGTTAGGGTTATATATCCTCAACCCTAATGTACTTAGCGGAATGTTTGCTGAATTTGGTGAGCGAGTTCCTCAGCACTAAGTTGGCATTCAATTCCAATCTGGCAAGAAAAAGAAAATCAGATTTACCAATCATTAGCAAAGAACAAACTCAATTCAATTAATCTACTATTATTAATCACAGTTCATCCGTAGTAGCTATCAATGCCTGCAGACATAGATACCCTAGATTTCAGCACTTCATAGTGACCCTAGCATTTAAAATCAACGGTCATTATCAGTACAGTGCATGTCTAGAACTCAAATTTTATTTACAACTGGGAGGAATGAAGTTACTGCATAGATAGTAATAGATCATATATTACCTTCAAAAGGAAACAATACTGTACCTCCCAATAAACCAAGGAAGAGAAACTAGAAGTTCACGATGAGTCCCCACTATGCATGTATTTATCATTTTCACTATTGATTACCAGTAAATTAAACGATGGACTCTTTTCTAGATATGTTGAAGGTACTGAGTGTCATGTATCTATCATTTTCATTATTGATTACCAGTATATTAAACGATGAACTCTTTTCTAGATATGTTGAACGTACTGAGTGTCTGACACAAACAAAACTGTGTACCAGTTTGTGATGTATTATACAGAGTTTTAAAACATGCACTGTATATAGAGCCACTATGATCGATAACTAATTACAAAAAAAATTAAATCACAAATATGTTCATTTTAGGTACTGCATGTTAAGTGGTTAAAGATGAAGTAGTTTTCTATAATTTTCTCTCAGCATCAGAAATCTGTTTTCTAAAGAAAGTACGTGATAAAAACGATTGGTTAACATAAGTACCTTGATGGTGAAGGAATTAAGCATCTTTTCGTCTTCCGTCTTTATTTCGACGTGGAGAATCTCGAGGGAAAGATCTTCGAGAGCCGAAATGATTTTGAGAGCTTGTCCTGGTATCCGAGGAGACACCGTGTTTAAAAGAACATTTGCACCTGAAAACTTCACTTCCACATGGGCAATGGCGGACTTAGAATTGGCAAAAAGCTCATTGAGATTGTCAATAACATGATTAACGGAGGAAAAATTAGTAGTCGACGAATTTGAAGGAGATGGTTCAAGTGATGAGCTAGCTGCAGTTATGGTTGGACTAGAGAGGTAAACTGGTTGTTGCAACTGTTGTAACGACGTCGTCCTGGGAGGCTTGTAAGGGCTGGTTGGCTGTGGGGTTCTTGGACTAATAGGCAAGCTGCTGCAGCTGATTCTGGGACTTGCCAAAGGACTTATTGGGGGTTTTCTAGGGCTAAGTACTAGTGGTGATGAAGGTAATCTGGGACTACTTGAAACTGGTAGCCTAGGGCTTAACACTTCACTGTATGCCTTTCGTTGCTTCTTGGCCTCTAGTGATTGAAGAACTTGCTGCAATTCATTGATGTAGTCAACCACCCCTCCAATAATTGATGCTTGATCCCCCTGTTTTATCAAACATAATTGCAATCAATACATATTAAAAACAAAGAAACTAATTAAAGTGGGACGGAAAGGAAAACGAAGCTCAAAAGGAAATAAGAGAGGATGGATGACTCAAACAAGTCCATCCACATATGTGAGGCTATTGTGGAAGCCTACCCGAAAATAGACCCTTTTTGGCTTCTTAATTATGAAATTCTAAACATCACAACGTAAATAAACGTATTGTAACTGAAAAAGTAGTGAGTACGGACTCTTTTGACATAGAAACAAGGCATGAGAGAGCGCAAGACTGTCAAGTGCTCGTTCATTTGCTTCCTCCGGTTGCGCTCCACCGTTATATGCGACATCCTTTGCTGTCCATCGTCAGAATTAGAACCTGTCCCGCCTGGGGAAGCCTCTTTTGAAAGCTTCACTCTCTTGCATGATTTTGGTGAAGTTTCGAGCTCCGGTGACACTTCTATCCCTCCTTCTTTTGATGAGCTAAACACGAGTTCATCGCACGGTGTTGGCGGAGGAAAACTATCCATGAGTGACCCTGCATCTAAGCTATCCAATATGCTAAAAAGATCATCACCGGGAGCCAAGCTGCTAGCATCGCCGCCACCGTAGCAGTGATCGTGTTCTTCGAAAAATTCAGACAAAAGATGATCATCCATAGTGGCCAAAGCTTAGAAAGGATAGCACGAAAAGTTAGGGAGATATGACGTTGTCGAGATCAAGAAAAGTGTGTATTGAGATGGATGCGAGAAGGAGTAATAAGAGGGACTCTGGTGAAAGGGACTAAACCATCACCATCACCTATTTTTGAAGAACTTTGTTGGTTGGTTTTTAATTTAGCCGTTGGATTATAATTGTCTCCGGGATCTTTCTTGTACAGGAATCAGGAATCAGAAGGGCAGTGGAGCACACAGTCCCAAGAAAATACAAAAACAAAAGAGGGGAGCTGTTTGTGTGTGATATAGAGAGCGAACATTAAGACTTGGAAGAAATATATATACAAAGAGAGAGCTACAAAGATGTGAGAATGTAGATTTCAAGCCACATTTTTACCGATACAAAATTGGAAGTGGACACTCTATTTGACATTTAATATATGGGTAAAACTGACACCCACTTTTGTTCAAACCACTCCCCCTCGATCTCCATGCATATGTCGATTGCAAAATTGCTCATTTTAACAAACAGGTGTCAATCTCAATCCCCTTAATATACTATTTTCAATCACAAAAAAACTTATTATTAGAGGGTAATTAATACTTTATAAATTTACAAATTATCTCTTGACGTATAAAATTACAAAAATGTAATTTTTTTTATATATGTATATTTTTTCTTGACGTATAAAATTACAAAAATGTAATCTAATGCACACTTGTTGTGTTTTCACCATTTTGTATTTGGTAAAGAAAAATAAAAATTTAATGATAAAAGAATTTGAAGTATTCAATACCGCGAGATATATGATAAAAGTTCTCGAAAAAAATAATTATATTATTTAACTTTATAAATGGTAAACAATAATTTACAAATTTGAGTTGTTTACTATTTTGTTCAACATTCATGTCAATTGTAATGAGAGATCAAATCAAAATCAAAATAAATTAAAAATTAAAAAAATCATAATAATCCATAGTAGTATTTTCAACACCACGTGTAGGCGTATATTTAGTAAAATTTTCTTTCATTTCCTAGTTCATTATTAGGTTTGTCCAGAATACATTCATTTTCTTAGGTTTTCATTGAAAATCCTTCTATGCAATGGTGATACAAGTGACCAAGCGCTTATTAGGTATTTCAGCCCTTGATATTTATAGTAATTTTTTTAATAACTATAAAGTGTATTTGATGTTATCCAACTGTCCATTTATGTTAATGTAAGTGCACGTCAGTGCTCTGAATCCTCCCACAGTTTTCACTGCTGGATTCATCATGCATGCAGTTGAAAAGTTTGATGTTTGATTAAAGATCATCAGAATCAGAGGTGACAGTGGGAAAATTCTAAAAAGTGAGGAGGAATAAATTAAGGGCTTCCTCAGTTCTACTCATTTATAGGGGCCGGAGAAAGTGAAGACGCAATTACGCATTCATGAATGCCATGGATGACCTCTCTACTGGTTGATAGTTAATACAGGAGCTAGCAATACCTTTAAAGAAAAAGAAAAAAAAGAGAAGGAAGAGCTAGCTAGCATTGCCATGACTACTACTGGGGAATGCTCCTCTTTGCTAATCTCCGTACCAAAAACCAACAGTACTCTTAGTCAGATCTAGCTAGCTGAACATCAATCGCTATTGCTTTGTAAACGGAGTAAAACCATGTAGATATTACCTTTTTCATCTATATCTTTCTGTATATGTTTGTCGATCATGCAAGATCACCATCATGGATCATCTAGGAGATCGAGACTAGCACTGAAACTTAAATTGAATAATTATTTTGCACTATCGTTGATGGGACAGATTCTTAAAACTCATTGTACGTCCAACAAGGATCATTAGCCGGACCAAAACCTAGCTACCAGCAATATTAGAAAGCTACTTGATACTCTGTCTGTTTTGGTTGAGTAACAAAGTAGATGAGCCATTGATTACGAGTGCAAATTAGGAACCAACGCTACTAACCTATCTTTAGGCATAAAAGGTCCAAACACCAAAAAATAAATAATTTCTTTTTATAGCAAACAGAGGATTAAGCGATTGAACGGATGAGTGTGGTATCCTCTCCCAGTCGAAAACAAGTGGGAGGAGATCGACCAAGCACACACAAAAAGCACCCCAATCCCACCATTTATGGTTCCAATGTATACAAAGTATATTCAGGATGATGCTTAACTATGGCTTTTAAGTGTATGAAGTATCTGTATGTGGGACAAATTCCAGAAATACATGTGTTTGAGCAAGAAAGGATCAGTAGAAATGAATGAATGAACATTAATGAATGAGGAGACGGGGGTCCATAGAGTTTCAGATGAAGATGATGACGACGGCCGGTAGGGTACTACTTGCTCAGATTCTGCAACTTGTTTCCCGTTATTTATTATATATTTACGACTTTCATGCTTAAAATATATGAAAATTATGAAAGGTATGTGCTATCAATTTGCAGGTCCACGGCATCTCCGTGCCTACGATGAAATCAATTTCAAGTTATTAGATAAAGACTAGAGGATCCCTCCCTTTCTCTCTCCCCTCTCTCTTCGATCAGTGTGAATTACTAAAGCTACTGCTGCAAATTGCAATATTTTCATAGTGGCTGGTTTTGGCAAATAGCGAGCAGAGAGGAGTACTGGTGCAGTTGAGTGACAAACCCTAAGGGGAGTAATTGCAAATTGTATCTCGTATTTTTGGTTTAGCTAGCAAAAGCATGGGAGTGTACGCGTTTCATTTAAAGTGGAGGTTGTGTTTGTGTACCATATAATCTATACTTGTTTTTATCACATTTACTTCTCTCCATATCAGTCCAATTCTAGGTTATCACACATCAATTTTCATATTTACCACCCTCAACAACCTCCCTCTCTCTGTCATCAATTATATTATCAAAATTTAAATTTTTTTCGTAGTTTTGAATATGAATATATCTTGATATGGAATGTACACTCCTAGTTTCAAAATTAATTAGTTGGATCATAAGCAATAGCTAATATTGGTACTATAATTTTCATAATTTGTTGCTTTCATGTAGAGCCGTTTAGTCTCTTTCCTAGTGTGGTAGCCGGCGTATTGCGACAATGTGATTAAGCATTGAACATAATAGGGGGCCGGTAACTCGTGTTCTCTCTAGCAATGCGGTTAAGGCTTGTAATCTTTTGATTATTAATTACAATGGCTTATGCATAAAAAATCTTTAAAGATCAGTAGATTATACACCAAACAACCTTGTGTCATTAAGGTTTGAAGGAAGCATTGAAGTAGTAGAGTAACATATATTCTAGAACCAAACTATGAGCACTGGTTGTATTACTTGGCCTACCTAATTTAACTTTCTCAGTCTACTCCTCCAATAATGATCTATAAAAGACTGCAATTCCTATATGCATGATAGTACCCGGCCACTGATTCTAGGCTAGCTTCTAGCTAGAATCTACACCAGACTGCAGCCTATACAACGGTAGAAGTCCACAAATTCGGATATATTACTAGCTGCCTAGCTATTTACAATAATTCAACCACATTGTTTCTTCTAGCATTAATATTCGCAACATAAACCCTATTGCTTTAAATTGCTTCGGGTTGGCATTTATCTCATAACCACCTTAAGAGTAACACACATACAGGCATAGATCCCTTAGACGCGGTACTACTCTTTCATATCTCTGTGCTCAATTCCCAGAGAAACAAAAGCGTGGCTTTCTGGGTAGGTATCATATAGATTTAGCCAGATCTAGATGTACAAAAAACTATGCGCGCAGTTTTGGTTTTGGTAAATGAATGAATGTGATCGGAACTATTACGACTGTTTATCATTTATAGCCCTCCTTCACTCTCCTTACAGATCAATGAATGAGAATGCAGGACAAAATTTTAAGACAAAGTTAATGAATATTGCTAGCTATAGCTAAGAGTAAATACCATGGGACCTAGCTCTTCTTCTCAAACTTGATTCACTTCCAAATCTGAAAACCTCATTCAATACCACCCACGAAATGTCTGAGACAGACTTTATTACAGCTCCAACCTTATTAATTTTCTTTTCCTTTCTTTCTTTTTCTGTGTGATCCTGTTGATCCATGAACTCCTCCTCGCCGTCGTCATCATGAACCTGATCAACTTTCTTTTCCTTTCTTTCGTTTTCTGTGTGATCCTGTTTGATCCATGAACTCGTCATCGTCGTCATCATGATGAAGTTATAACCACAACACCCTTACATGCATCCCCCCATTTTCTGCCATCTACTGCTACGCCGGAAAGAGTGCTGCATATTTAAGTAAGAAGTTCGAGATCTCCGGGAGGTGTAGTACAAACCTGTTGGGATGGAATTGTTGTGGGTCACCATCCGATGGATATGTCGGAATTCAGACGTAAAAAGTGGGACCTTAAATTGATCTTGGATTCTATACAATGAAATGCAATATTGCAATACAATGCAAATATATATGGCATTAGACTTGGTGCCCCATTCCCTTATATGTTTGGGAGGTCATGTCCCCATCTCTGACCCATAACCGTTGGGTGCCAGAATTTGGTTCAGCTCCCCCTTCCCATGCTACTCTCTTAATTCAATTTACTAGGGATTTCAAATTTAATCATGTATATAGCAAATTATATGTCTCAAATTTAGCATCTTCATCATAAGTATTGTCATGCATGTCTTTTAGAAAATGGACCGTATTCGAGGGTATTGAAATGATGCAACTAAACGGAAAAATGATATAATAAAAAACATTATATCTTGAAATCGATGAGATGCTATATCATTCTTAGTTTTGAATATAATTATGAAATTCTCAGCATTATTGATACAAGTCTCCGATGAACATGTGGAGAAACCATCCTCATCATTCTCTCTCTTATTGCTGCATACATAGAGACACGCAAGAAGGAATACTGTTTTTATATTGGATGAACTGTATTGATGATTTTGAGACAAACTAATTTATAACGAGCTGCAATGCAACCAACTCGATCCAGGCCGGTACATAATAAAAGTTATTAGCTAGGGCAACAAAATTCTCAGTCGGGGTAGGGTTGGTCTAGGACCCAGCACAACTTTTCAGGCCAAGATGGTGCAATGGCTAGCTAGCCAGCTATTATTTTAAGAAACATATATTCTTTTATTTTGCTTGCAAAACATATTTGAATCCACGATCGATCGATCTATCATTGTCTGATTTTTTTTTTTTTTTTTTTTTTTTTGTGTGGAGGCTTGGATAGGTAAGGAGGAGATCCTTCCTATCGATCTATCATTGTCTGATTTGTCTCCATTCCTTCTCCTTTAATTTGAGGCTCTTGAGCTTGAGTTTTTCTACAAAATACTTAAGATGAAATATGAAAATTAAATTAAGAAAAATGAATGTGATCTACCTCTCGGACCGTCGGACGTACGTATGGCTAACAAAGTTGGGTCTGACATGAGATTCAAAATGATATTGAGGGCATGTGGGGATTCCTCCATTGGTGTTAAAACATCCAATCAACCCTCAGAAGGAAGATGAGCCTTGAATGCCATTGTTGGGTTGCTACCTCTTTTCTTTCTATACGTACATAAAACAAAAAATTCGAATCATGAGCTTTCTATGTGTTTTCTGTGATGGCGACGACTGAGAAGGAGAGATATGCAGGTTGTAGGTCAATTGATGCCGACTGTTAGCGCTTGGCTCCAAACTGTTCTACCAGAATGTCTGTAACAACAGCAGCTTCCTACTTTCCAGCATACTGATCCAGTTCGAGTGTCCTTGTTGATAAGTTATTTAACATTAATCTAAGATTAATTAGTTTTCCAGGTTGAAGGAGACTTGAAGGGTCTCGTGATTAATACAAGGTAAGTGTGGGAGAATATAGCTCGAGTTGGGCGAGCTAAAATGTGTGTGGAAGTATAGGCTGTAGACAAAATATAACCATGGAGAGCTATCTCGGCTTTCAACTTTGATACGCTTAGATCGGGGTATAGTAGCGTTTCCGTTGTCCTTTTTATTCCTCCGGTGGAATCCAGAAAATAGAATTAATGAATGACAGTTTAATTCATGAGTTCACCATGAATATTGGGAGATTGAATTTCGTAATAGTCATATGTTTACCATCCCAATGAAACCTGTTGATATGTGAGAACTCACTCTTTCGATCCATCAAAATACGTGCATGCAATACTTACTGGAAGTACATAAAGTTGCTGAAATTAAAAGTTTTGACACAGCAGGTCTGATCCATCAGACGTAACCGGTCCATTCTATTAAAGAGTAAAATAAAACATATAAGCCGAATGAACCCTCTCATCCTTCCCTGCAGGATAATTTATATTGCGACATGCAAAAGGGATTCAAGAAATAATTTATTTGACAACAAAACAATATAATTATGGAAGAGAAAATTAACTTTGAACAATCTGAATATGTGGTCCTCCTCCCAAAGGCTATGATTTTGCATGCCATTGACATGTATAATGCAAAATTTAATTATAGAGGATGATGACCCAATGAAAATCCTCATGCTTTTCTGCAGAATAGTAATTTTCGACAAAGAGAAGCATATGATTTGAACAGAAAATTTATTAACAAGTAGCATGGTGCACTTGATTTGAACAAAATGTGGTCCTCCTGTGGCAACTATTCTGCATGCATGCATGTAAGCGAAATCTAAAAGCTTTTAATTAGTAGATAATGTAAAAGAAGGATTGAAAGCAATAATAGAATTCAAATCTTACTGTGCTAGTTCATAGTGACAAAAGAAAAGGCATTAACTATTGAGGGTGGCTAATGTCAATGAAACTATATGTAGAGAGCCAGTGATTACAGTAATATGAGATTGATCCCTAGTTCTTCCTCTGGAAATCAGATTTGCAATCTTGATGGAATCCGGAAATGAAGGCACAGCAGCCAATAATGGTCTCTTTTCCGACGTGCTTAAGCCAACTAATTGGTCCATTGAAAAGTTTTGACATTCTGTCATTTGATCATGAACAATATCTAGGCCCAATTCTTTGGAAGCTTGGATCCAGCAATTTCTTAGCACTGACGCTGCAGTTGTCCGAGATTTCCCCCCAGCAATGTTAGCTTCTGTACAGAGGACACCCTCTAGATGCCCACCTGAAGAGAAGCGGCCAAGTGTGTTAGATTTGTATGCTATCCTAAAATCTATATATGAAGGTTTAATCTTTTTGACTCGTCCGCATTGAACATTATGACATAAGGGGAGTACTGGAAAAAGTAACCGAGTAGTAACTGGACCTGAAAGAAACTCTCTTGCGAAACCTAGATGATCTTTGTCGTTTGCCATTGCAACCACAAGAGTCAATCGCGACTCTGGGAAAGTCATCTTTATAGTGTCCATCAGCGCTTTAGCAGATTCTTTGGTGTGGGCTGAAGAGTATTTCGGAAAGTATTAGCGATGCTGTTATATGTTGGTACATAAAGAATAGATCCAAAATAAGAAAATCAAAATAACCATTTATGTTGAAATCCCTTCGGCAATACCCTTAATATATTCTATATAACCTTTTTTCTGATGGTACATACAGTAAATAATTCATAGATGCAAATGGGAATGTACAATAACATTCAATGGAAAACAAACCTCCATCAAGCAATATTGTTGCTCCATACAATCTCAATGCCTGAGCTTCCTTCGATGTTAGAAATTGACTTCTTCCAAGAAGATGTGTCTGCTGTAAACCAGTTCTAATGGATGCATCTGAAATTCTCCATCCTAAAGTAACCATCGAAGCAATAGTGATTAAACTGAAAGACCATGACCAAATAAAAATTCTACCAACTATGTACAATAACAGTGAAGTGACTCTGAACTCAGGTAACATGGACAAAATAGAGGAAGCTGACTCAAAGATGACTACATTAATGAGTACTCAATCTAAGTAGATGACTTGTAGAATTTATGATCCCAGTTAAGTGAATCAGCAAAACTACAGGTATGTAACAAGCAATCTATCCTATTTACTGCTAAACAGAATGCTATGTTGAAGCACATTACTAGACGTACAGCAAAATAGTTTGTTAAACAGAATGCTATGTTGAAGCAAATTACTAGACTTACAGCAAAAGAAAGCTCTTTGACTAATAAGATAAAACCTGTAGGTTTCCAGTATTGCTACGTTAAAGCTTGAAGGAGCAGAGTAAAAAGTTAATCACTAACCTAAGTTTCGGAGACATAGTGCTGCACAAGTAGCAGTTGCAGCATTCTGCAGTTGGTGACTTCCAAGCATGTATAGTTTCAAATCCAATAATTCAATTGACTGCAACAAATACCACAACTAGAAGTTATCACAAAACTCTGAATAACTGAAATAATGACCATTTAGAATACAGTCCGATATGAAAATGAAAGATTCAATATATCCTAAAATAATGACTCAAATGCATACCAGCTTTGAGTCACTCTCAAGTTGTAGCACTATATCACAAGATTGGAAGGGTCTACCATCGTGCATGCTAAAACCATTTATCTTGCTTCTATTTCTAGTATCAGACGCTAATACAACAGGAGAACTCATCAACAGAGCTTTATCACGAAGAATGCACTCAATATGTGGAAGAAATGGACCACCCAAAACCACCTGAAATATATACCACTCAAAAAAGTCAAAAAATTTAACATGATCAAAAAGAGAAGTATATATCCTGCAGTCAGAAACAGCAGTCTGATGACAAATAAGCAGCAGTATGAACGTGAAATAATGAGAATGATGACAGAGGAGAACGGATTATATGATTACTATCATTCAATATGACCTACCAAGGGAATTATGATATTTGTGACATGAAATAGGAGATAAGAGTACGTTAGATGGAACACAATGCAGGAACACTATTAGCTTATTTGTGCATGGCATCAACTTCTACAATAATCTCTAAGGCAGAACCACCTAACTGGGCGGCCATGTTTCATGATTCCAGACTTCGCCATTGCAATGCTTTCCAAAGAACCCCCAAGTGCAGCCAAATGTTCCTCTCCTATTGTAGTAATGACCGATGTGGCAAGTCCAGAGCTAGGAATGACATTAGTTGCATCCCGTGCACCCCCCAAGCCGGCCTGTTCATTTCAGGTATATAAACTTAGTACTATCATAACCTTTTTTTAATTGTTTAGTATATCCTTCTACCAATTTGCATATGACAAGGAAATAGATAGAAAAATATCTCAGAAGGGAAAGTGAATGACCTCAATCACTGCAATATCAACCTTCTCCTTAGCAAATAGTGTGAATGCCAGAGCAGTAAGAACCTAATATACAACACATACTAAACGTTGAATTCTCATTGATAATATCTGAACATAACAATGGAGATATACAAAGTTTCTCAACCATATCAATACTTTTAAACACATTGTACACAGGGCATACCTCAAAGTGACTAATATATCCATTTTCAACTTTCATTGCACGATCCAGAGTCTCCTTATTCTCCTGAAACAGAGAATTCAAAGCCTTTGCCGACACCGGCTCACCAGACCTTCCCAAAGTTATTCGCTCCCTGATAGTTCGAATATGTGGGCTGCATACACACAAAACAAAGCCTCTTCTCAGAATAGCAACAAGCAAAAACAGTAACATCAACACAGCCATAAAGGAATGAAACCATACCTAGTATAACAACCAACTGAATACCCTTCTGCCCTCAAAATGCTGCACAGAAATGCAGCTGTTGATCCTTTTCCTTTCGTTCCGGCAATGTGAACCGCCTATAATTCCTGTCTCTCTAGTTAATTACACAACATAAAACCAAAAAAGAAAAAAAAAACTTTCCTAACTAATTCATACCATCCATCCATGGATTTCTTTCTTGGGTCGTAAGCAAGCAAAGCAATTTGAGCAATCGCAACCCAAAAGACTATAACTTTATAACATAAACCCTAAACCCTTCAAGCAATGAAATTAGAGTTAAAGGTCGAACCTTGAACTTGAAATGAGGACGACCCAGAAGCTCCATCAACGTCCGCATCCGACCCAGATCGAACCCGTCGTCAGAATCCGTACCCGCCCCGACCGGAACCCCCGATTTCTCGTAGTTCTTGAGTGAGTCCATGTACTCCATCAAGTCCTTCAGCTCCGAATCCTCTGTGCTCGAGCAAAACCCTCTTTTGGGCCCCGCATTACCCAATAACCCGACCCGAACTGAGGCAATTGGGCCCGTCCGGTTAGTAATGACGGAGCATCGCCGGAAAAGCTTGAGAATTTTCATTCTGTGAAAACTGAAGTGAAGGAGACGAGTCATAGCCTAAAGGCGAAACGCACAGTTTTTTTACTTTACATTTAAACGCTGCGTTTTGAGGCACGTGGCTGACACGTGGCGGTTTTACGCGGGTAACAGGCGGCAGTTATATTTCTTCCCCGAAAACGAAATACGGCGGCTTTTGTCTCTCAAACTCTGATTAAGAAAAGAAAAGGTAGAAAACCCTAAAACGACTGAAACGGCGACGTTTTGAGGCGACGGTGGACTTTTTCTGCTGTAAGTTGCTGCTTCTCTCCGGTTTGTTTCCCAGAAAAGAAAGAACATAATTCTTCTCTTTTTAGCTTCAAAGATTGGTGCTTTTCTTTTTTTAAAAAAAAAAAATTTGGTACATTCAAGATCGATGCTTTTACTAATATGCTTGATTTTTTTTTTTTTTGATAAATAGTGAATTTTCCAGGTGATTTTGAAGTGGGAAATGCGAGGGTTTTTGAAATGCTTGATGTTATAGAGTAGGGTTTTTTGAATTGGGTTTAGGGTAAAATGGAGGTGGTGGAAGATTGTGGGGCTAGTGAGGTAGAAAATAGGAGGAGGAGAGTTGAAGAGAGGTGTGAGGAGTTAGAGTTGGAGATTGTGAAGAGAAAGAGTGAGTATGAAGATCTTGAGATTAAGTTTCGGGCTTTGGAAGGCGAAAAGCTTGCGATGGAAGAAGAGATTAGGGCATTGAAGAGAGGAAGTGATGAAATTAGGAAGCAAGCTAATGGGGGTGGAGATGGGACGGAGATAATAGTTGATTTTAATGAGGATAGCTTGGAGGGAGATGGGGTCTTTCAGCTTATGCTTGAGAACAAGGTGTTGGAGTGTGAGAAGAAAACTGCTGAAAGTGAGGTTGAGGCTTGGAAGCAGAAGTTCAAAGAATTGAAGACGTGGGTCTTGAAGTTGGACAAGGATTTAGTCTTGAAAGGTGGGGAGTTTCCGTGGAACTTAACTGGGGATTCCGTTGAAGCAAGCAGGAGAACACAACCGAATGAAAGGATTGAACTTGAGGATGGGTTGAATGTTGGAGTTGGCATGGAAAGTTCAAGGAGCAAAGATATAGCTGTGAATGTTATTGATCTTAGCTCTACATATCACTCCCCTGGTAAAGAGATCTGCCATCTGCAAGAAGCAGGTATAAGTTATTTATGTACTAGGGTACTCTAATATCTATATTAATCTGTTGTCTTGTCCCCTGATGTACTGAACAAATTGGTTTCAGGAAATATCTTAGTGTTTGCATTATTACCAAATTTTGGACAAAAGTCCAGATGAATATGGGTATTAGCTGCAGCGAATGTGGATATTGGTTAGGTTTGACTCATATAACTGTTAGGTTTTTGAGTATGTGGCGCCTGTCATCTCCTGTGTTACCATCTTTGGTGTTCTTGAATGGAGGCTTTCGTTTAATCATTAGTTCTTAATTGATGCATGATCGTAACGCAAAGCATCATGATTTTGGAAGATATCTCATATTATATGACTATATTTGTGCTCAAAAAATGCTTAGTCCCTTAAAAAGTTGTTTCGATTACCTGGGTTTTGGCAGGTACACCTCCTAATGTTACACTTCATGAGCATCGCAGTGGTACCAAGGAAGAAGAGAGATCTGGTATGGAATATGGTAACGTTAGTCGAGCAAGAAAACAGCTGGAATTCAAGGAAGATAGGAGTCCTTGCAAGAAGATGGCTCCACCTACGCCAGGTGGTGGCAGACCTTTCTCTCTCAGTGTCATTGATATTAGTGACAGCGATGATGAAGTTACAATTGCCGATAACCAAAAAGTTTTGCCTACTGAGAATCAGGGAAGCAGAAAGATTTGCATATCATCAGATTCTGTAATAGGAGGTCTGGCTACCAAAAGCTTTTTAAAGCAGGCACATACTGACGGTCATGATCAGGAAGATCTCGATAATTACAATGAGGAATTACTGGCTTTCTCAACACCCAAAAGAAAACGAGCTTCTAATGTTGTGACCAGTGACTCTGAGAGTAGTGATGATAATATTCCTATCAATGCAGTCAAGAGAATGGATCTTCAGAAAAGAATACATGATCATTCTGAGAGTAGTGATGATAATGTTCCTATCAATTCGGTCAAGAGAATGCATCGTCAGAAAAGAATACACAATCAAGTAGGATCTGATGTGAATGCCAGCTTAGAGACTGCTACTACTTCTGTGGTTGATGATGTTAGTGTTACCTCTCCAAAGCGACATTTAGTTAGGTTAAGAAAAGGTGGGGGAAGAGGTCGGGCGCAAAGGAATTCAAGTCAGACAAGTGAAACTAAAAATGATCGAGGACCAAACAAGGGTGTTGAAGAAGATGAGCCCGAAGAGGTTGGGTCAGAAAGTGAAGGTGAAAGCTTGGGTGGGTTTATTGTACACAGCTCTGATGTTTCAGAAAGTAATGATGCTTCTAGTGAGTCAAATAGTGTGTCAGATGATGATGTGAACTTAGAGGAGGTTCTATCAACATTTCAAAGGAACAAAGATCACAACACAAGGTGGGAGTATGAGGCAGACATGCTTTCTGCATTTGCTAAGGATCCAGAGCTGTGCATGAAAGCTGTATGTGCTCTTTATAGACAGCAAACTTCTGAGGAAAAAATGTATAGGGAGGCTTTATGCTCCAATTCTCGAGGCTTTAGCAAGTTTGATGCTTCTAGGTACGATGAATGCATACTTTAGGGAACATTTTACGTGTTGTTGATATGTGAATTAGTGAATATTTGGACTATATAATAGCATTCTATTCCTTTCTCAGCCACCTTTGCTAATTGGTTTTCTCCCTTTTTTCAGGGGTTCTAAATTGGCTAGCTTTCTCACTGATGGAGACCCATATTGTGATCTGAGAAAAACCGTAGAGGAGTTGGAGGAGCATGACCCCAAGGCCCTTGAAACATGTAGAACATTTGCGACTCGTTACTCTAAGCAACTGTTTGAGATCTACAAAAACAAAGAGGATCCTCTCTTTCTGCCATCTTGACTGTGCAAGCAACTTGCCGACGTAATGATATGCATGTATAACCCACAACCTCTGCCGGAAAGTCCTATCAGAGATGAGGGAAGGGTTTCCATTTTGGTTGCCAAGTGTGCCTCTTCTTGGTTTCAGATATGTTTAAACATGCAAGTAGGAACATCAGAAAAATTAGGTCACTTGTATTATGTAGTCCTATCACTCCTATGAATGTCTTATGTGTATATATATGCTTTTAAAATTCCTACTTTAGTTATACTACTGGTAGATAAATACCCTGATGGGTTTCCTCACTTGGTTATGCAGCAAAAATAGATCTTATTGATCTCCAGGAGTTCAATCTATACGAAATGATGAGTTTGCTTGGATAAAAGTCATCGGGATGGACCGCCTTCTAGTTGTCGGAAATGTGCAGCAGAATTTGCCGTGGGAGCTTTTCTTTGGCCTCCTTCATGCTCACTAAAAGATGACCTTTTCTATAAATGTTATGCTGATATTATTGGGGATTTCAGGACCCCATATATCAACTCTGTCAAGCTTTGATTATTGTTGCTGCTATAAATAAACACCTTGCATTTGCTTCTAAAAGAGAGGTGGTTTGTGAACAAGAACAGAACACTGCCCACTCCAACTCATAATTTAGAAGAATCATCATCTTCCAGAACCACAATAAGAGAATCCATGCTGGCAATAACTGGCAATCAAGCACCGACCAAATAAGACAGAACATGAAAACCCATTTTTGTAATAAACTGAAAAATTAAAATTAAAAACAATAAATTTGAAGGGTTACATGGATTTATGAGTCCCTAAACATGCGGGTTAACCCTACATGGTTAACCACCATTTCTGGCACTATAAAAGCTTAGGGGTTTTCATCCTCAACCCCCTCATCCTTTCGACCTCTAAAAATCAAAAGCCATTCGTCTCTGAATTGTTAAACTTCTTCCTCTCTCCCGCTCTACGTTACGTGCTCTTCTTGTTTTCAAGAAGAGAGCTTCTAACGTAACAAGGAGAGAGGAAGGGACAAAAATGGCTGTTAATGCTGCACCATTTAACGGAATGGTTGGCGTCATTGCACTCATTTTCGCCGTCATTTTGCCCATGATTCATGCAGCTGGCCTGGCTCCGGCTCCGGCTCCGGCTCTGGCTCCGACAAGCGATGGTAAGCTTTCTTTGCTTTTCTTAGAGAAAAAAAAATGTTTCTGTATGATGTTTTCGTTAGGGGAACTTCCGGAAATAGCTTGGATTGTTAGTTTTGTACTTGTAAAATTGTTGATAGAATGCAACTTTTAACGTATGAAATGTGCACATTTCATACCCTGCAAACGTTCATATATTGAATCATAATGAGCATTATGAATCCATTATGTATCGCATGAGTCGTTAAGAACTTTTTGGAGCTTGATTCTTTAACTAGAAGAAATTCTAGATATTTCACATGTGAAGTGTCATTTTTGGTAATAGAAACGCCTGAGGTGTTGTTTTAGATGTTTCCCATTTCATTACGAGTGAAATCATGTTTAGGCTTCTGTGTTTTGGTCGAAATTGTCGATTTCGCTGTTGATGTTAACTTGCCGGAAATGTTTGCTATGTGATTGCAGGCACGGCAATTGACCAAGGGATAGCATACATTCTAATGCTGCTGGCGTTGGTTCTCACATACCTGATCCACTGAACCATCCATCTGATCGATGATTCAAGTTATATATTAAAGCAAGAACAGGCATATAACTGGGTTCTTAGGGTGGTTGTGATGTAATGGGGTTGTAAATTCGTTTGGATTGGGTGTATGCTAGAGAGAAATTCTTTATTTTGGGCAGGAAGTTTCAGATTGAATAAATCAAAGTATTGAATTGGTTCTCCATTCATAGTCTCATTATTACTACATTAAGTCCTTGCTTGCTTCCTTTTCTTCACTTGAATTGATCATCAACACTGTTCCTGGTCAGGCCAGCTTTGTCTTTTGCAGAACAGATTTTTGGCAACCAGAGAAAAAAAAGCTCCGTCTTGGAGCTTTGTTCCTAAATTGCAACAGTGACTTGAAAACAAAATGTTCACAATAAAAGAATCAGATTCTCACAAAATCACAATACAAACAAACGAAGAATGTCAATTTAATTTCAATAACGATTCATTAGCAACAAAGTAAATGCTTCGGCCCTGTCAGACATTATCATGTAAACTCAGCTGATCTTTAGGAGTTAAAAGAAAAAGAACAGTGTAAATTGTCATTAAATTAGAATTGAAGATTCATCTAGTCCCTTCAGACATAATTTATTAACTGAGATCAAGTCTCAGAATAAAGTTGGCCCAAAGAAACAATGTAAACGGACAAAACTTTGCTCGTCATTGAGCAACAACGTAAAGAACAGCTAAAACTATAGGAAAGAAGGTTAAATCCTGCACTTGCAGCCTAAAAAGGATGAAAATTTGTCATCTTCAATCTACTGTATCTACAAAACTTGTAGGTGGCCTTCCTAAGTCACCAGACACCGCATCAAATGACACCTTCGAAGATCAAAAACAGGAGGAAAAAAAAAACCACGGAATCCCCGTCATGAAGTTGCATACCGTTGATGTAGAGCATACTTCACGACTTCATAGAAGGAAACAACAATCCCTACCGAAGGGCCTGCACGACCAACACGAGGACCGACCCCTGTGAATAGTCCCTTTAGTCCTCCACCCCTGCGCCAAGTAAATAATAAGGTGTGTTAGTAGGAAAGATCTAAATGATGATAATGCATACCACTAAAGTTTTAAGATGAGATGTATACCTCCAAACCTCCATTAGCGTTTGCCTTGTCGTCATTTTCATTTGCCTGACTGGATCATTCTGAATTTGTTTCAAAAGAAAAGGAACATACATAAGATAGAGTAAACATATTCAAATAAGCACAGCAGCACTAAACAAGAATTTTTGGTAGGAACGCTACTCATCAACAAAAGACATCACTCTGATACTGCTATTTTTTGAAAAAAATTGAAAAAATGATTGAAATCATTTATTTTGTGTTCTTACCTTTCTTGGTTTTCAAACTTTCAGAAGCAGGACGTGATAATATGTAGAAAAAAAAATTCAGAACAGAAAGAAGAAAACACCTCTATCTGTCTTCGGGTCTTTGCAACATCCAATGGACATGTAGCTGCAGCCGCTATGGTTCCTGCAACAAAACCAGCAGAAAAATTTGCCCCAAAGATACTGACTGCATTTGCTTCATCACCCACAAGATTAAGAAGTCTTCTTCTGATCTGTTCAGGATAAAAATATATGTTAGATTCAAGTAACATCCATGCAGTCAAAACAATCAGAAGAGTCAATCCTTACTGGCTCGAGAGTCGACCAACAGATTGCAGAGTAGGGAACATCACGAGCAAGTTGTGCTCCCATGCCAGTCCAGAGGACACGATAGCCTCTTACTGTTAAAATGAAAAGAAGATTAAAGTCATTTAACTTGCTCAGACATTATTCTGGAGTAATACAGAAGACACAATAAGAAAAGGAGTACTGAAGTGCTATCCATTCAAAAAGGAGATCATGCCAAACTCAAATCATCATCAGAAACAATGGACTTACAGTTGCTTTCAGCATTACTTGTGGTCTTGACATGAGAGACAACGTCCAATAGAGTCCTCAAAACACCAGGAGGCTTTGCACCATTTTGTATCACTTTAAATGCCTAATAATATTCAATAAACAATAATTAAGAAAAGAATGAATAACCACCATCACTCTGCTCTTAGCATATTCTAACAAACAAATAGGAAACAACTTCTAAGGCAACAAAACAAATTAATTTGAAAACAGAACAAAATCACACATAGAATGAAGTATAAGCCTCCAAACTACCTGCATGCGAGTTCTAGCAAGTTCAATAGGATAGCAAGTTGCACAAGCTAATGAGCGTGCCAAAGAGCCAGCAACTAAAGGAACATATACACTCGTGCTGGGAGCATTACGGGCAGTGAATTCTTCTAACCAGTTGCGAAATATGTCATAGCATGGTAGATAGATTCCCACCTGATTAACAAAAAGGTGAGTCACATAAATGAAATATCAATGGAATGAGTGGAAACTGAACTAAGAATTGAATGAATTCAGAAACCCACTGTTGGAATAGCCAGTGCCAATCCTGCATTTGTGCCTCTCCATAACCTTGCAAACCCTTCCTGCAATATCAAATTCCGAATCAAATGATAGACAAGCAGTAGATAAACTTGGCATCTTAACAGCACACAAAACCAGAGAACAGAGAACAGAACATAGAGCAGGCGAATAACAAAGTAACATAACCAGAAATTAAATGAACAGTTGCATAATGAGAAGTAAATCTTGACACAAACCCACCAACCTGTCGAATGATTTTGTAGAAAACATCAAGTGTGCCTTTGTACTGAAAACAATCTGGTGGGCATATTGATACAGTACCATGAATTCCAGCACGTGTGCACGATGGTGAACACCTTAGATCCGCAAACAGCTGAGCACAGATAAAGAAAAACAAAATGAATTGCCTCAACTTGGACACAGAACAGGAATATGTTAAACATCAAAGCCCAAATATGCCATGACAGAAGGAGAAATTTATAGAGCATGTAATGAATAACTCTGTATCATTTATATGTATTAGAAAACCAAACCACAATGAAGAAAGAAGAAACAACAACCACATGCAATGAAATAGACGCCTTACATATGTTGGGCACAACGCATATCTGTAACTCCCCACTATCCTAAATTCTAGTCCCACTAAATTCGAAATTATAAGCTAGTTCAAGTAACCGCAACTTCAGTTATTTGTGTCTAGTATTGAATAATATGATAATCTATGGAGCAATACCACATTGTCTCATGGTCGAACAGCATGGTCTACCAAACGGATTCACAACCACAGTATGACACCATTTCATTTCCACTCATATTACATATCCCTCTAAACAGTAAGCAAGCAAATAAAGCAACCTCGTGTAGGCTTGCATAGTATACAACAATATAAGCAACCACATTAAAGGTTTTCCAAATCTCTCATTGCCTACGTAAACCATTACACAGAAGCATTGAGTTCATACCATGGTAGGGCCGAAAAAAGCCATGCGACTCGTGATATTACTTAGCGGATGCGAGTAAGGCACACCAGCTGCCTGAGCTTGCAACCTCGTCTGTTAAATAACATAAAAAGTAAGAACACAGTTCAATGCAAAGCTAAGACTTGGAAATCCACCCGTAAGTAGTAGCCAGAAGCTAAACACAAGAGCACATTTAACAAAACTACCTGAATTCGGTGCATCACATTCGAATTGTATTCACAAAATCGGCCGAAATAGCATCATTATTACATAAACTAACACAAATCCAATAGGCTAACTATTCTTCTATATACAACAAAAATTGTACCATATTAACAAACTACACAGTTCTAAAATTCCAAATTGCTACAGCATAAACCCTAGAACACTATCAATGGCTTCATTTCGCTCGGAAATGAAACCTAGCAACACCAAAACCAAAAGCGAAAGCTATGTACACACACCTTGGCCACATCAAGTGGATTAACAATAATGGCAGACAAAAACGCGGCGCCGGCGGCCGAGAAAGCTCTCTCCGCAACCCCTAGCTTCCAATCCGACGTCGTTTTACACCTCTCGCCGTCTGGTCGCTTAGCGAATCCGGCGTCGCCTCTGTCCAAAACCGACAGCTCCGGCATGATGGACAAATCTCTACCGTCGATTTCAACTCGGTCGATTTGCTGCTCGTCACTACTACTCACCCAAGGATTCTGCGCCCTCTCCAACTCCACCATGTTCGCTCGGCTCTAGAATATTCCGATCACGCCGACCTAAAAATAAACCGGTTATTTTTGGAAAGCAAAAAAAAAAAAAAAAAGTTTGCCCGCCGATTGGTGGAGGAGAAGAGAGAGAGAGAGAGAGAGGTTAGGGTTTACCTGAAACAGAGCGACGGATAGGGAAAGGCGAATCAGACAGCTTCTGTGTGTGATTCTGAGGGCCACGTTTGTTCGCGCTTCTTGAAGAGACTATTTCACCTAAAACCTACGGAATATATATTTTCCCCATTAACCATTTATTATTATTATTATTATTATTATTATTATTTCTGATCGAGTGAGATAGCTTGTTAGAGCATCTCCAACGGAGTAGCTAAATTTAATTTTTAGCTATATTTAACTATGTTTGAAGCTAAATTCAACTCCAACAGACTAGCTATAGCTTAGCTATATTTAACTTTAGCTAAATTGGCTAGCTATATTTAGTTAGAGAATCCTACATAGCTAAAGCAAAAGTTATATTTCTCTCTCCTCTTTTGTCCACATGTCAGTTTACGATTTGATGAAACATAATATATCACTTACAAATAGCTATCATTGATGGAGCAACATTGTTAAATCAATAGCTATATTTCACAAGTTTAGCTAAATTTAACTAAAAAATAAATTCTACTGTTGGAGATGCTCTTAGAGTATTTTTAGTAATGTTAGTCATTTTTGCGTTAAATTTTAGCTAAAGTAACTAAAAAGTCATTTTAGTTAGCCACTTCAGAAATACATCTGCATCAATACTATCTATTATAGTTTGTTTTGAATTTATATTATTTTTTAAATGAATAATAAATAGTTTAAATGTATTTATAAATTACATAAAATAACTTAAAATGAATGTTTTAAATTATAGAGAGCAAGATAAATAATTTAAATATATTTATAAATTACATAAAATAACTTAAAATGAATGTTTTAAATTATAGAGAGTCTCATCTCGCTCTCTATATTTAAGAGCAAGATAGCTAAAAGTTATAATGAAAAGTCACTTAGGAGTTTGGTGCAACTGCTAAAATAGATAAAAAAAAACTAAACACGCTCTCCAAAATAGCTTAGTAGCCAAAATAGAGGGTCTGCTAAAGATGCTCTTAGCGAATTAGTAATACACACCCACCCATTATTGAACCTGAGATGCGCGAATATATTTTTTCATCAGGGATGAGGTAACAAACCACCTCGGTGATGTTAGTTAGTTAATAACACATTCACTCGGATAATATTCAAACCGAGATCTACAAGGATATCTTAACAAAATCAGACTAATCTCCCGTCGCAGAGACACTAACCCAAATGCCTTCAAATCTGCTGGCTACAAATTGATGGAAGTTAGGACTCACGCTGGACAAAATGTTAAGCTGGTCGACCAACCTTACCACACCAGATAGTTTTTTTTTTTAATTTCAAAAAGCCTAGGTTGGATTTTTTATTATTATCATTTTAGAAAGGTCTATGTTTTGAGTTTTTATTTTATTGTTTAAAAGTTTGGTCAGAAGCAAGAGGTCAAGTTTGAAAGGTCTAGTTGAGATTTTGATTAATCATTAATGCAAACCCCGTAAAGATGGAGTTCCTGAATTAGTGGATGCAAACGTAGCCGTGTTTTGGTATGAGAAAATCCTACATCAGGGGAGATTGGCCTTTTTCTAGAAATTTCGATTGTGTGTGATAGACTGACAGGTGGCATGACTCTGTGTCGACTAAATAGACAAGCAAATAGGATTAATTCTATGTTTATATGAAGTTGGTCTAGTCATGATTCACCGTGTACAAGCATTCACTAAATTATAAGGTTGTTATATGTCACATTTAGGGATGATTCTTAGCCGATCACTACGTGACTTGGAAATTAGTAGTTGTGTATTCTTCGATTTAATATCAATGGTTGAGATCAAAATATTGAGTGTGTGTCCCCTTTTTTGGCATCAGTACTACAGTGTGGACCTTCGGCCTAGTCTCACTCGCCCTTTGGTTCTGGGCTTCAGTTTCTATACATGTTATGTCATTACAGTACTACATTATGGACCTTCAGCCTACCCTTCAGCCTACTCTCACTCATCATTCGGTTCTGGTAGTTCTATATGTCTGACATTGACACTATTTTCCATTTGGGCTATTTAGGGATGTCATTTCATTAAAGCCCAAAGCAAGGCAGAAGTGTAAGCCAGATGGCTATTTAGGCCTTCCCTAGTTTTTTTTTTTTTTTTGGTTACATAAAAGTTTAGGAGAGAAAGAGACTACCGCCACTACCAAGGTCGGAGGCTCAGAACAAACCCCAAATCTTTATCAGGAATGACGTATGCAAATAGGATCAGGATCCTCTCCAAAGCACCTTCCCCTCCTATCCTACCTAAGATTTACAAAGAAATTTTACAGATTACTCACCAAACACAAGATTGCTGGCAATGGGACTTGAAAACTAGTAGGGTGTCACCATCTGTTAGCCCCAACCTTACAAACTGAACCAATCTATGTTGGCAACCATCCCTAGAAATTGATAATGCCCTAACAAATTTCAAAGCCGAATTAGGCATCAAAATCACTTACTTATTTAGTTAATTGACCTTACTTCGTACGACAACGAAGTGTGAAAGGTCCATAGTGCTCAAATTAGAACTCCAATATCAGTTTGAAGGAATATGACCTTTGCTCTTTGGGGATGAGACTAAGGTTTAAATGATATATGCAAATATATTAAGCATATTCGACCAAAATATTAAGAGCAAAATACGTACAAGACAAGACCTTGTCACAACAAGAATCTCCGAAATGAAACTCATATTGACATATTAAGGTCGATTAAACCTTACCCTGTGATGTAAAGATAGCTACCCAATGCCAAAACTAGGAGGAAACAAAAAATGATTTTAACTAAAGGAAAGCTAGCTTCTAAACCCTAAAGTTATTCCGGGGTTCGACCAATTAATATTAACTGCTAGGATACAAACAAGACCCAGAAACTGATCGATATGTTTGTCTAATAAGATCGAGATAAAACTCCATCTCCTAGTATGTCACCACCATCCAATTAATTTAATTGATTGACCAATTAATAACCTTTTATTACACTACCCTTGTCAACAGAGAAATGTTAAGGTCAATCTGTAGCTATAGTAAAATAGCTAGCTGTCACCTAATATATTGTATTTGTATTTGAGGGAACAAGATAGTGTTACTAACTTATTAGACCATAATATAAGGCTTCTAATCACCCACAAAGTATATGCACAGCATATCCTTGATGGGATACCCTTTGTGATTTTCTTGTAGGTCCCCCGAAGCATAGGTATAAACGTCCTACGTTGTTTTAGCTGATAATGATCCATAATCACTTCCTACAATATATATAGTCAGGAGCTAAACCAATGATATAATAAACACAAAACAGACTAGAATTCTAGGCACCAAGCTAGAGCAAGATGGCGATTGCCGTGTTGAATGCTTTGGATACTGCTCGAACACAATGGTACCACATGACGGCCATTGTCATTGCCGGAATGGGCTTCTTCACCGACGCCTATGACCTCTTCTGCATATCCACCGTTTCAAAACTCCTCGGCCGACTGTACTATTATGACCCCAGTACCGGAAAGCCCGGAAAGCTCCCCGTAAGCGTCAACAACTTGGTGACCGGAGTTGCCCTAGTCGGAACCCTATCGGGCCAACTATTCTTTGGCTACCTTGGAGACAAGCTTGGCCGCAAGAAAGTGTACGGCATCACCCTCATCATGATGGTCATCTGCGCCATTTGCTCCGGCCTATCCTTCGGGTCTACAGCGGGTTCCGTGATGACAACCCTTTGTTTCTTTAGGTTTTGGCTTGGTTTTGGCATCGGAGGAGATTATCCCCTCTCCGCCACCATCATGTCGGAATATGCCAACAAATCAACACGTGGTGCTTTTATAGCGGCCGTGTTTGCCATGCAAGGAGTAGGGATTATCTTTGCGGGTTTGGTTTCCATGACACTCTCAGCACTCTTCCTCCACTACTGCGACGCTCCTGCATTCAAAACAAAACCCCCTGTAGAGTATTCTGACGTGTTCTCCACGCAGCCGGAGGCCGACTACATGTGGAGGATTGTACTAATGATCGGGGCTTTGCCTGCTATTGTCACGTTTTACTGGAGGATGAAAATGCCGGAAACGGCGCGTTACACGGCGTTGATCGAAGGCAACGCCAAGCAAGCAGCGACTGACATGGGTCAGGTCCTGGAGATTGAAATCCAAGCCGAACAGGACAAGGTGGCGCAGTTCAAAGCAGCAAACGAGTACACTTTGCTCTCCGGAGAGTTCTTAAGGCGGCACGGGAAGCATCTCATCGGAACAACGACTACTTGGTTCTTGTTGGACATTGCATTCTACAGCCAAAACCTTACTCAGAAGGATATCTTCCCTCTTATGGGTCTCACTGACAAAGCTGAAAATGTCAATGCTCTTATGGAAGTCTTCCAAACCTCCAAAGCCATGTTTATAGTTGCAATGTTCGGAACTTTTCCGGGTTACTGGGTCACCGTCCTCCTCATTGAGAAGCTCGGACGGTTCAAAATCCAACTCATCGGGTTTTTTATGATGTCCTTGTTCATGTTCATCATAGGGGTCAAGTATGTTGAACTCAAGGGCCACAAGTACTGGTTTGCCATTCTATACGGTTTGACATTTTTCTTCGCCAACTTTGGCCCCAACAGCACCACGTTTGTGCTTCCCGCCGAGCTGTTCCCTACCCGGGTGAGGTCCACGTGTCACGCGATAAGCGCGGCGTGCGGGAAGGCAGGTGCGATGGTTGGTGCATTTGGGGTGCAAACCTATACTTTGGATGCAAACCAGAACAAAATTAGGAAGGCTATGTTGTTCCTGGCGTTCAGCAACATGTTAGGGTTTTTCTTCACGTTCTTGGTCACCGAGACCAAAGGCAGGTCCTTGGAGGAGATCTCTGGAGAGGATGGCGGCAATGGTAGCAATGGCGTCACCGGAAGCCAATATGAAGCACAAATGACCCCTAAACCGGTGACCAGCTAGGTAGGGAAGGGTTTTAGTATTTTCTATATTAGGGTAATCGAATAAGTGAGCAATATCTTATTTTGCTCTAATATATACATATGTATTTCTGGAACTACCAATAAGAGCTCAGAGTTTTATAAATATTTCCAGAATGTTACCATACATGCATGGTGCATGTCAATCGTTCTCACGTCAGAGCTGATCGACTATGTCATTAATTAATTATGTCCTTGAACTGTAATGAGTGTAAATTATTACTTATCCGAAACTGCCAATATATCTTATTTTCTCTGATACATGTACTTCTGTATCAGAACTACCACTACGGCCTTTTTTAATAGGAACTTGCTAGGAAGTTGTTATTACGTTTTTTTTTCTTATGTCATTATGCAATCAAAAGTCAATGTTTATTTCCTTAATTTCAAAAAATAAAGTTTTTGTAACAAGTCTTCCACATTAACACTTAACAAAAATTAGATTGAGGTTTTAATTTTGAACGACATTGAAATAGTTTGAAAAGTATCAAAAAGTAAATTTTTAAAATTAAAGTTGAATGATTTTTTCTTTTGGGGACAATGTACATACAAGGAAGTGGAATGTGATCATTTGAGCTCTAGTTTTTCTAAACACCAACAAAGGAGTGCAAGTTACTTTTTCGGAGTATCATTACCATTTCTTAATTTTTATATAAACTCCCACAACTTAGAATAATGCATACATCCACTCTCCCAAAACAATATAGTCCAATTATTAAATGAGTTAGGCGATATCAGAAAATGAGCAATTATATCTCATTGCATTTCGATATTCAGAAAATGAGCAATCAAGCGTAAGCCATGAGAAACCCTAGCGAGAGCGAAAACTCTCGACACCTAAGCGCCGCCGACACCAGGCGTCACCGATGGGAGCCCTCAGCGCCTCCCCACCAGTGGTCCCTCCAGCTACCAAGCACGGCGGAGGCTGCTCCGCCGCCTACCATTTTCAAGCCTTAATTTGCTGCGGTGGATGGCGATGATTGGGCTGGGCGACTTCTGGCTGCGGCCTAAGCGTGAGCGTCTCCGGCAATGTCCTCAATTTCTAAACGGTAGTTGGTTCGGGATTTGGTGGCTATGGTGGATGTGCAGAGTTGAGATGGCGCTGGAAGTGCTGACAGTTATGAAGATGGTGGCGTTGGTTGGAAACCCGGCAGATGGGATGGTCTGCTATTGCTGGGGCTGGCGGAGATGTTTCAACTCTCAAGGAGATTGTGGGCCGCGGAGTTGGTGGCTGGGAAGGTCGAAGACGACGCCGCCCGATGGGCTGCTGCAACTGGTGTCCAGATCAGTCTGGGTTACCTGGATTTTGGGTTGTCTTTAGGCCCATTTCACCCATTTGGTGGGCCAGCTCTATCCATGGGTCTGGATTTCACCCTTTTACTTGGTCTTTTGCGCGCTCTGCTGTCAAGGGTAAAAGGAAGTTCTCAATTTCCTGTTTCTCAGTACCTAGCATTTGGATTCTAGTCTTTTGCTATTTAAGTTCAGCTTCTCTAATTGTACACTAATTGAGGTCTCTAGGCCATTAGGGTTGCTCTGGCAAGGGTTTAGGTAGTGTTGGCTTCTCTAATTGTACACTAATTGAGGTCTCTAGGCCATTAGGATTGCTCTGGCAAGAGTTTAGGTAGTGTTGGATTTGTGTTCATATGGCTAGGTCTCAAAATTGTGCTCATTTTGTTTACAATGAGGGTTACCTGTCATTTGATTGGTAGCTTAGACTATCTTGGTTTTATTTAGTGTCAGACAGCATACAGCATATGATGTACGTGCCCTCTGACTGCGGATAAGCAATGAAATTATCTATTCCTAAAAATAAAAATAAAACAATTATATATATCTCATTGCATTTTCGGACATGACAAAGTACGCATACTTTCTATTCGAAAATGGAGAGAGGTTTTATTGTTTTAATATGGTCTCAGATATTATGACCTTGATCTCGATCTTATGTGACAATCCATATTGATTTGATGGCCTTGATCTTCTGTGACATTCCGAATAGGTCGAACATAATCAGTTCAAATCAAATGAAGCTATTCCCGTCTCTTGGAACCATCAAAGGACACATGATTATAAACTTGGTTGGATCTTCTGGATGGAACCTAGGTTTAAATGACCGATGTAAATTACAGCATATTCGACCGAAATACCAATCGAGACATTGTACCTACAGGTTGTCAAACCCAAGAACTTCCATGAGTGAAAATATCACCGAGGGGGTCAGAGCTGTAAGGTTGATTATACGTACACAATTAGAACTTCATTGTAGTTGATTACCATACCATGATAGTAACCCTCTAAAACCAAAACTTCCAGCTTCATTAGTAGATTAGTGGGCCAAAATTAACAGCCAAAGCATGCAGACAAAACCCAGAAACTGATGTGTTTGTCTTGAATGATAGAAATGAAACCGAGCTCCTTGTATGTCTCAACCATGCACCAATAATTTGTTAGACCTACCGGAAACCAATTATCTTACCCTTTGCAATTTGTAAAAGAAGTTACAAAGACAAACAGAGCTTATATATACGTAATTACGTGTGTACGTATGTTGTAGATAGCTAGCTAAAAGTTAATTAGTTATCAACTTATTAGGTCATAAGAACAGAGTATATGTTTGCAGGATATGCTTGATAGCTAGATACCCGTCTACCTTATGTGATGTTCTTGTTGTATTCCCACAAAACTTAGGTATAAACGTCCCTTGTTGTATTAGCTATATATATGATCGGGTCATTTCTAAACGATGTACCTTATATGAAATCATGAGCTAATTAAGCTAGACAGGAAACCAGTACAGAACAAATTAGTGTCTAAGGCAGCAAGCAAGCAAAGCAAAGCAAGATGGCCATAGCCGTACTGGATGCTCTGGACAATGCTCGAACGCAATGGTACCACATGACAGCCATTGTCATAGCCGGAATGGGCTTCTTTACCGACGCCTATGACCTCTTCTGCATCTCCACCGTTTCTAAGCTCCTAGGCCGGCTTTACTACTACGACCCCAAAACAGGAGCCCCCGGAAAGCTTCCCCAAAACATCAACAACTTGGTGACCGGAGTTGCCCTAGTCGGAACCCTATCGGGCCAACTATTCTTCGGCTACCTTGGGGACAAGCTTGGCCGCAAGAGAGTGTACGGCATCACCCTCATCATGATGGTCTTCTGCGCCATTTGCTCCGGCCTCTCCTTCGGGTCCACACCAAGCGCCGTAATGACAACCCTTTGTTTCTTTAGGTTTTGGCTTGGATTCGGCATTGGCGGAGATTATCCCCTCTCCGCCACAATCATGTCGGAATATGCCAACAAATCAACACGCGGCGCTTTCATAGCGGCGGTGTTCGCGATGCAAGGCGTGGGGATTATCTTTGCCGGTTTGGTTTCCATGACACTCTCGGCAATCTTCCTTAGTCGTTACCCAGCACCAGCATTCGATGCAAACCCTAAAGACTATTCTGACGTGTTATCCACTCAACCGGAGGCGGACTTCTTGTGGAGGATTGTCCTTATGATCGGGGCTCTGCCAGCCATTGTCACGTTCTACTGGCGCATGAAAATGCCCGAAACGGCGCGCTACACGGCCTTGATCGAAGGAAACGCCAAGCAAGCCGCGAGCGATATGGGCAATGTTTTGGAGATCGAAATCACAGCCGAGCAGGACAAGGTGGCGCAGTTCAAAGCGGCAAACGAGTACACTTTGCTCTCCGGAGAGTTCTTCAGGCGGCACGGGAAACATCTCATTGGAACGATGACGACTTGGTTCTTATTGGACATTGCGTTTTACAGCCAAAACTTGACTCAAAAGGACATTTTCCCTGCGATGGGTTTGACTGACCCACCTAAAAAGGTCAACGCTCTTATGGAAGTCTTCCAAACCTCTAGGGCCATGTTTGTGGTTGCGTTACTAGGGACATTCCCTGGTTACTGGTTCACAGTGGCTTTCATCGAAAAGCTCGGACGATTCAGGATCCAACTCGTCGGGTTCTTCATGATGTCTGTGTTCATGCTTATCATTGGGTTCAAATACGCGTGGCTAAAAGATCACCCAGCAATATTCGCAACTCTGTATGGTCTGACATTTTTTTTCGCCAACTTTGGTCCGAACAGCACAACTTTCGTGCTTCCAGCCGAGCTGTTTCCGACGAGGGTGAGGTCCACGTGCCATGCGATAAGTGCAGCGTCCGGGAAGGCTGGGGCGATGATCGGTGCATTTGGTATACAAGACATAACTTTGGATGGAAAAGCCAAGTCGATTAAAAAGGCTATGATGATTTTGGCGTTTACCAACATGTTAGGGTTTTGTTTCACGTTCATGGTCACCGAGACCAAAGGGCGGTCCTTGGAGGAGATCTCCGGCGAAGATGGTGACAACGGCGGCGAAAATGGAATACATATGGATGCACCGGTGTCTAAGTAGCTAAAAGATTTTCTTTTTGATTAGTTAGTCAAATAAATGAGCAATATCTTATTTGCTGGAAAGGTGTTATATTTACAGTAGTAGCAATAAGAGCCATAAGGTTGTGAACCAGTTTGAAGTGCTAGTTTAAGATGAAGTGGAAGGCATCACAATGTATCTTTTCTTTCAACAATGTTTTTTTTTTTTTTTTTTTTTTTTACAGTGAAGATGTGTGTGTATGTTTGCTACAAAATGAAGATTGAATCTTATTCTATATACTTAGTTTCCAGTAATTGTAGAGTTTATTTTATTTTTATCCTTTTATGCAACATTTGATTTTCTATATAAGACGAACCTCTCATCAATAAAATGAAGACTGACAGTGAGATAGTCTGATATCACCACACTAAGAAGTAACTCATTTGCTTTATGATTAGAAACTTGAGACCAAGACAATATTTTGCTTACCGAAAACTGCAAAAACCCCAACCCTAATTTCTTATAGGTTTAGTAAGTAACTTCCGGTTAATAGTACTTACAACTCAAAAAAAAAAAATGGCGACTATTGTGGTTAGAATTCAAGCCTTATTCATCCATTACGTTTATAACTACCACTTTTATGTTCTTTTACACCCCCGCTAGGAATGTTCGTGAGTTTTGGATACAATAATCTTTTTTATCACCAGCACCATAATATGAAGACCTGAAATTCCATATTAAGTGTTGAATTACTTGCATTATCCGTGAAGTGAAGAAGAGAAATAGTAGTTATTTTCCTCCACTTGAAGCTTGGGACTAGTGAATGAGGTTTCTTCTTCGTGATTATCTAGCGGCCCAGAGTCTCCATGAGATGATGGCCCAAAAAAACCCAAACTTGAAATTTGAATGAGATACACCAAAAATAAATACATGATAATGATTTTCCAGCGTTGCAGAAAAGGTATGAAATATTAATATCAACCTGTCCGGCTCTAACAAAGCCACCTGCAAATTCGAAACCCTAGAAATTTGCAGACCTCATCTTCTTCTCCCCCAAACTTCCTCCCTCCATGAAATGGGACATGGAAATCGAGGAAATCGAGGCCGTGCTGGAGAGGATTTGGGACCTCCACGATAAGCTCAGCGACGCCATCCACTCCATTTCCCGCGCTCACTTCCTCAACTCCGTCAAGGCGCTGCGCAACTCGTCGGAGAAGAAGAAGAAGAGCGGCCTCCACCACGTCTACGGTGGAAACGACGCCGTCGCGGCGGCGGAGGAGAAAGGGGCCGGGTTCGTGTTCGTGAAGGACTTCCGACTCGAGCAGGACGATGAGTTAAGGGAGGCGAAGAGCCTCAATGCTATAAGGACCGCGCTCGAGAACCTGGAGGACCAGCTCGAGTTTTTCCATGTGAGTGAGTTTTATGGCTTTGCTAGGGTTTCGTTTTGGTGTTCGAATTTGAAGATTTAAATGTTTGATTGTAATTAAAGGCTTATCCGGATTTGGAAATTGTTTAAAGATTGATGGTGTTTGTTGGTTTAGTTTCTCAGTAAGAAAATTGAACCGAGTTAACATATGGTTTTATGCTGGTTAAATTTCTGCAATGCTGTGTTAGATGGTTATATGATTTTGAGTTTTCGAGTCTGTTCTGCTTGGGTTGCTTTTAGATATGATTTGCTATGTGAATTTTAAAATGCCGAAGAATGGTGTTTCGAGCAGAGGAAAATGAGAGTTCTTAACATGAAGAGAGTAGGTTAGACGGTTAGGAATTAGGATTGTGTGTGATTTCCATGGGGGAAAAAGTGGTGAGGGATGAGAAACAAATGGTTGTGAGGATTACTGACCGTGGGGTAACCTTGACTTGCTAATTAGTTTATTGCTTTTGGAATTATCTATACTTGTTTAGGTGAGGTAAGCGCGTGAAATTCACTTGAGCTGGATTCATTAAGAACAGCAACTTTTAGGAAAGAATTGGGGAATCATGGAGCTTAGGTTCTGGAGGTATAATGAAAGCTAAAGATTTGTATGTCCATTAGTATAAGCTTTGTTTCGGGGGCAGACCTGTCATAGGTCAGGAAGAGGATGAACAGCTAAACATGAAGAAAAAATATAGTTGTTGAACTTTGTATTGTTATACTTTTGCAGAGATGAAAGCTTATGATCTATGGTTCAGTGCAAATAGCTTTATTTGTGTCAATAGGGATGTGTTTCAACTGTTCAACCTTTACTTTTACATAGATTGTTAATGAATTGGGCTGTTTAGTTAGTCTTGAATGATTCTTTTGGGGGTGATTTCGAGTTGAACTGGAATGGCCAGGTGGCTTGGTTCTGGTTAACTGAGTTCGGATTAGTTGATCAGGTCTGCTTTTGGAAATCATGACTGAATGTTGTACTGTGACTTTGCATATAGGTGCAGTAGTATTGCTTTTAAAGGGGGAGGGGGGGGGGGGGGGGGGGGAAGTCCTCTGTTCTGTTATTGTTGTATGGGTTTGAAACTCTCTCTGTGTATTCTAATCCTGGTATTTTAAGACATTCCAAGCTCAGCTATTTATGTCAATTTGTTTTCTCTTAAAGACTGTGCAGGTTCAGCAGCGGGCTGAGAGAGATGCTGCAATTGCACGCTTGGAGCAAAGCCGCATTGTTCTAGCACTAAGATTATCTGAACACCATGGTAAGAAATACAAGGTTATTGAAGAAGCCCTCGCCTTTGTTGGAGATGTCTGTGATGCAAATGGCTTTGTTTCTCCCGAAAATCTCTATGGTCCTCCAGTCACTCCTGGTGACAACTTGGCAAACTCTGAAGGGAAGTCTAATATTATAATGAAAGTTCTTGTTTCAAGTGTAAATTTTGCCAAGAAGACTCTTAAGTTGGATAACATGGGTGGACTACTGGGAAATGCTGCTTTGGTGGCAGTCAGCATGATCGCATTGGTGCATATGCAGCAGGTGGCAGTTAAGGAGCATCCGCAGATGCTGGAAGATAAAATCTACGTGAACAGGAGTGCTAGAAAAACTTCCCGGATGGAGGGGGCTTCATCTACTGGTCGTCTCAGCAACTTGGATGTGCTATTAGCCAGGGGTTAAGGCAGACATCCGAAAATTTTTGTAGCAGGGAGTTGAATGATGGGTGGTCTTATTTCATAGTTCCATTGGGTTTGAAGAATTAGTCGAGAGGTGTGGTAATGTGTAATCTAGTAGGCTGTTCTTATTCAAATTTTAGTTGACACGAACTGTCTCACAAGATATTCGAGGTTGCCCCCCTCTTTTCTGTAGTCATCTGAAATCGGTTGTGCATATTACAAGTTCTGATATTCACTGTTAATGTTGACGTGTTTCTGTTTCTTGCTCCCTTTCTCTCGTTCCTAAGGCTGGGAATGTAACAAACGGAGCTACCCACTAAAACTCCAACCCCATTTGTACAGCACATGTACCTTAGCTACTGAAACCTGCTAGTCTGTGTTCTGAAATGTACCAGACTAGTGGAAGCTCCATAAATACCCTAATCTCAGGAAATGGCACTGCAGATTATGGATGCAAGTCAGAGAAGGCTCGTAACTCTATAACCCAATTCCCAATTTCTAGCAGAGATGACGGTGGAGGGCACAAGATTGTCAAAACTTCCATAGAATATAGTGACTAAGTAGGGTCTGCCCTCTGAGACTTTGGAGCCCCTGACATGTGAGGAACAGGCACGGAATAAAGGCTTGAATCTCATCTCGGTCAGCCCAATTTGAACACAAATAATGTATATATTTCAGTACAAGTTTGTTTAGCCAACTTTAGCCACTAATGTCAAGACTAATTAGAAGTAAAAAATGGGAGTTGTTGCATATAATGGGAGGATAATACCTAATTGCAAAAGGAATGTCGAAAAGCTATGTAATCTTTAGGCTTTATGAGGTGGGATTGTGACTTTAATTTGGTTTTTGGTCGCAGAAGAATGAAAAGGTTTAAAGGGTTTGAACACATAATTAGCCTCATAATTTGCAGCTGCGTGTATAAACACTTTCTTTGACTTGCTATTGGATGCATGACTAAGGGGCCTACTTAATTAGGAAGCGCAAAGAGAAAAGAAATTTCCCTTTCAAGGACAAGGTGAAAAACATTACTTCCATTTTGTCCAACTTTTCTTCCTTTGTCGATCCTTTTGTGATCTCAAAATTGACCACCAAGATTTTGTGTCGTTCGTGGAGAATGTCAACCAAACGAGGCAATAGGTACTAGGTCAACTGGAAAAATAATGAGTTGAATTTGTGAAAGTTTAAGTGTAAATGAATGTCTGAATCGTGGGTTAATTTTAGTGATGTAGAATGTTAAGTAAAATAGTCGGTTTTGCAAATGATGAAGGTGTTGAAACTAAAGATTTAGATTGTTGGGAATCAACTTCAAGGATTTGAACACGGCCAAGGGAAGCTTAGATCTTTCCTAACATTATTTGAAAACCTCAATCTTAAACATTTAAAGAGAGGAAACGACGAAAAATGTACACACAATTATCAGTAACAATAAACTCCTCTAAAGTTGTAAGATCCACAATTATAGAGTCACTCAACGTGGGATTGGAAGCAAGACTCTTTAACTATCTCTCCAGTGCTAGACATTGAATATTCATGCTTCTCCGAAAATCTTAAGATCCACAACCGTAGAGTCACTCAACGCGAGTTTGGAAGCATGACTCTTAACCATCTCTTCAATGCTAGATATTGAAGAATGTGGTTCTCAAGAAAACCTTAAAAACAAATCGTAGCACAACTTTTGAAACTGCTAACAATTTGTTACGTTCATATACTTAGATGATTATAATCTATTGAAATTTTAATATATTAACATTGTAACACTAATATATGATACATTGATTACACGAGATTTAGATGTTACATTAAATACACAAACATAAAGGGAAGAAGCTGGACATTGCTTTGGTTCCAAGCTTCATGAGTACACACACTGTCCAAATCAAATCTTCTCAATCAAAAGGACCATACATGGACCATGCCCCAAATCAATATACCAAGTATATATATATAATTATATAGAGGAAAAGAATTTCCATGAACAAAATTAAATTAAGGAATCTCAGTCACACATTCACTCCCATGACGTTCATAAGCGTCGCTGTCGGTAGGTGAAATAGAAATGGAGGAAAGTTGGATCCTATATTTGGTGGGACCCACTTACACGTGTCTACTTATAAGCAGTGCTGACTCTTCACAGGAGCGCCACGCGAGCAGCACCCAGAGTCGATAGGGGCAATTGGCTGCAGCGGCCCCCATACATATTTTCACGTGTTGCCCCCGCCCCATTTGTCTTCTTGGGCCGGCCTGGCCCACTTGAGTTTTTAGGGTGGAGAAAATTTTAGTGGACATGGCTCGCCGTACATCGAGAACGTGGGGGGCGGGGCGGTGAGCAGAAGTCCGACCGACCGTGATATCCTTAGTCAACCTTTGATCGGATAAAAGTCATAATTGGCTTTTATTAAGCATGATTTGGTGGACTCGACGGGACTATAGAAAGTCTTCTTTAGTCTAGTCCGTTCGACCGTACCATCATATTTGTAAGTTCGTCTAACCGTCTAATCAGATCTAACTACGTTAAAAAACAAAATATATAAACGTCTCATGAATAATTTTGGAAAACGAAACCCTCCAACCCTTGATGGGTTTTAACTTTGTTTTGAAACTTCAACGTACATATTCCACAGTGGTCCCTCAAACCAAAAAAAAGGCAAGAAGGAAAGCAAATGAGAAAGGGAAACCAATGCGCAATCTTACAAAGGGGGCACATCAGAGAGAGCTAGGTGTTGTCACCGTTCATTAATTTGAATTTGTTGTTTACTTGTTACAACACTTGGAATAAGAAACAGTACGTGAGCAAAAACCCACTTGCATATACTCTCGGTCAGCTAGCAAAGTAGGCACCACATCATCCATGCATGGCAAAATGGCAACTTGTTTCTGACATTAAATATACGCACAATCTTAGCATTGAGCCTCCTTCTAAAGGCTGCGACTTTTATCGATCTGATACATCACTTAGCTCCAACTTTTATCGATCTGATACATCACTTAGCTCCAACTTAACTCAGTTCAGTAGTTTAGTGCTTGCTTAATCTGCTAAGTAAGCATTCATAGACATATATTAGAGGAGTGCCTATGGACCAAAACTGTATCTGGTCTCGTACTAGTCATATATATATATATGATCTGTATCCGTATTCGTACCCTTATATATCTTCTGTTAAGTAGATATACCATAGCCACAGTACGTAGTCGATAGTGTATGGAATACATTTTCAATTGATCAACGTTACACATTGTCTTTGACATCGTGTGTGTATGTGTGTATCCGTATATCGTATTACAAACTAATTCTATTATTAATCTACTTTCAGTTTTAAGGTTTGTTAAATTGTATGAAACATGTATAAGAGACGAAAATACTAACCTCATCAAGCATGGAGGATTGTCCATGGCTTGGCTTGCATTTTCTTCAATTATACAATTATAATTGATAAAGGGAAGAAACATTTGTGTTTGTTGAATTACTTGAATACTAGGGAGGTGAGGTAGTGTATCACGCCGTTGGAGAGTGATGGATGACATTTAGGTCAATTTGAAGGCAAGGGCCGCAAGGAAGTGTGTGCCCTCAGGTCATGCACGTTGCAACTATGTAGTATATATAAATATTTCCACATTGAACAGTGTCCCCAGAATAGAACAAAACAAACATAAAATTCAAGAAACTCTTGTAGTTATATATATTCTGTGTACGATTACTGGATTTTTCTTAAGTACTTAAATAGTGGTACTCCGTGCATCTGCCGAAAATCGTTAAATTAATTTTCAGCTTTTACAAGACCAAGTACATGAACGTTGCCTGTTTAAAATAGCCGATGCGTGACAGAAGATGATAATATTTCAAACTGGCCACAGTTGGCTTCTCTATTAGAGTAAATTAAGGTTGACTTGACTGACTGTAAATTATGATGTTGATTTTACAAAACTTGCTTAGCTATGTTTTTCGATCCCTCCTCCTCTTGTGTTTGGATTTTCAGTTTTGTTTCATTAATTCCTTTGTTTTATGGGGTTTGAATAACAAAAAAAGCGGCCGCGAGCTGGAATTTGAATTGGTTTTGTCAAGCTTCTTAGATAAACTAACTACACTATATATATAAATCACGTTAACTTTCAAATATTAGCATCCTTTTTCTGGATAATTAAGTAAACCATCACATGTATATATGGATGAGAACTTAATTGGTCTTTCCCAAAAATCAATCATCAACACGCTTAATATATATGGATGAAGATGTGATGTTTCGTTGCCATGAACTTGAACTTGAAAGAAACTTGTTAAGCTCATCAATGCGTACTGTTGAACCTTGAATTCAAGCTCTTAAGTCTTAACCCTATAAAAAAAAAATTATAAAAAAAAAAAATGAAAGCCATTTTGAAAATCAAAAACCCAAAGATATATATATATATATATATGTGTGTGTGTGATATAAACCACGATGATAATGATGCCCTAAACTTGCAAGTTGCAAACTTATCTGCTAGTTTATATACTTCTATCTAATTAGACAACTAGACATAGCCAGCTAGCGAAAAGTGGATTATGAGAGGAGTCTTTAGTCAAATAATAGAAATTATTTTATACACGGATGGTGCAAATAATTAAACACTTATAAAATGATCTCAATATTTATAATTAATATTTTTATTAATAACCTAAGAGTATATTTAATATAATTTAATCATCCATTTATGTCGGTGCACTAAATTGTCCCTCTTCAAACAGTGGTTAAACTGTTAAATTACACACTTATCATTTATGGACATACCAGAGTGAACAACCCCATAGAAATACGTAATACGATTCACTGAACAGAGTACTAGCTATAGGTAACAGAATAATTGCATGTGTCTATATGTATTTACAAACCCAAGTTACATGTCCTGGGGAAGAGGAACAAACAAAGTTGAAATAATGATGAGTCCATTCCATTTACATGTAGCGATACAAGCAAAAGAGAGAGAGATAATAATGCGTTGGCAACCAGCCTAGATCAATTCTATTAATTGATCAACTATGAACTAACATGGTAGTTAAAAGAAAAGTTGTTGCAACAAATTGAATTGGTTACCAACAAGTGTCAGATTGTGTTTAAGTTTTTGGTAAAAGTTGTCAGCAGTGAAGCTGCTAAGGATTATGACCATCACCAACTTGCTTCAGACACAAAAACTACATACATTTGCAGAAGTAAAATTAAAGTGATTTAAGAAACTGGATTTAACAGGTTCTCACGTGAAAGAGAAAACATCATGAAACAGATACAGAAGCTTGCGGAGCGAAATAACACTCTTAAGCACAGAGATAACGTTGTTTAATTTTCTAAACCCTAGTTTAATTAACTTGCAATCATTCTGTGATGATTGATTCTTGAGAATGCAATCTTTTAATGTAACCATGCATTCATGTCAACTACCACCGAACAGTGACATTATACAAATTACCTTGCATGGTTTGCATAGACACATTGGGTTAACTAAATTAATAATATCTTAAGAGTCTATCATCGCGTGAATACACATTTATAATTAACATGAGAAATTAATTAGTGCACAACAATATTTCAATCGCTTAACATAATGTGTTTATGACATGAATGTGAACATGAGTCAAACTATTCTCATTTTCGCATGGAGCTGCCAGCTACATATACAATCATCGATGCAATTAATTCCCATGTGAGATTATCAAAATCTTCAATTATCTCATAGACAATGACTAAAATATCGAATATTGAGAAAATATCGATAGTCCAAAAAATAGAAATTTCGATAGAAATATCGAGGAAATTTCGATCTAAATAAATTTTTGAAAAAAAATGATGGAAATTTAGAAAGTAACATGAAAATCATTAATGAATTTTCATGAAATGTTTTCATGATCAGTTACTTATAGTATTTCAAAAAAAAAATGTTTGATAAACTTAATTGTATAATTATTGTACTAATTTGGAGTATAACAAGATACAATGACATGACTCTTTCTACATGAGAAATCTCAAAAATGATTTAAATAGGAGATTTAATTATTAATTATAATAATATTTTACAATTAAATATATATATGTTAAAAAAAACATCGGTCTTCAAATAAACAGAACAAGAAGTAGAAAATGGTCCCTTTTTTTTTTAAAGGAGAAAGTGGTCCTTAGAAATACATAGAAGAGATTTTTTTTAATAGAGCCGAATGTTTTCTAGTTAGCAAATTAGATAATTAGAAGAATTTGGAGGGAAAAGACTCAAAGAGCGATACATGACGTCATGACCCTACAAATTTTTAGATGTTATTCAGTTTAGTCGGATTGGATAAGAACAAGGACTAGTTTTCACGAGCAACATATAATGAGATGTGACGATAATCTCGGAATTTCGGGAGAATATCAAGAATTTCACAAAAATTTAGAATATTTCCTTAAATATCGGGAAAATTTCGAATATTTCCAGAAATATCGCGAAATTTCAAAAATTTCTCCCGATATTCTCTTGGTAAGTCAAAGATATATCGAAACCCTAAAAAAAGGAAATATAGTGGAAATTTTGAGAATATTATCGATTTTTCAAATTTTTCAGTCCTTGCTCATAGATGAGAAGACGTTAAAAAAAAAAAATTATTAACCACCGCAATGTCCCCGTATTTTATTCCGCAGCACAACTCTAACACCATCTATACTGCTTTATGGAGTACCAAGCACCATCGATGTTCATCTTAAGTCTCCCCTACACCATTTGATGACGGATAGACATCCTTTTTATAACATGTAATTACTGTTTTAATAGCTGATCATAATGTAATTAGCGTATCCCATCTTACTCTATGAAGTTGTTTCTCATCACTTTTTGTAATAAGTGATTATTATAGGTGGGGAGATTTGGGTGTGTAGTGGAACGGCGAATAAAAGCCGTCGACAATTTAACACACCGTCGAAGTGTATGTTGTACTTTTCACAATGCATGCATGTATTATTAGCTTCAATAAATCTTTGTGGTAATTGAAGGAAGATGTATAATAAATACCTAATCCACAAACTTGCCAGAAAATCAGTCCTATCGTCGGCAGTATATCAATTTCTATCAATGGAGAAGATTCATCTTCTGCATCAATCACCTTTCCACGAATCACATACTATAAAAACATAGCCCGTATAGTCACCTACAACTACAACTCTAGTAAGCCTAGAGTTCTTAATTATTTCTAGCAGATGGACATCCACGATGCTGCGGGTTTGTTTTTTTTTTTCCAAGTTTTAGATATAATAGATGAATACTCGCAATCTAAAAAACATCAGCGCTATTTAGAATATGATTTGTCTTGTTATTGATAATAGATTAGCAACAAATGAGATACAACAGAATGCTTTTCCTTTTAAAAATAAAAAAATAAAAGGGTATGGCATAATTGTTAAAAAAAAAATGTTGGAATTGTAATTTCAGTCAAAAGTGGGGGCAAAACTGTGATTTATGATAAACAGTGATGATAAGTACTTATAAACAGTGTAGGAGCTTTAGTATATAGTAAATATGTTTTATATGGATATAGGTATCTATCAAGAAAAACATTTACCATGTGTCATTATAGAGAAAATTTCTCATGTGATATAAATATTTATAAGTTTTATCTCTACTTGTAATGAACTCTCAAAGCGTAAATATGATATGTTGATATACATCTCATCTTTTCGTTTTATTTATTTATTTACTTATTTTATCAAATCAATCGGCAAAAATACAATATTACTTTAAAGACTATTAGTAAATAAACTAAAACAAAAGTGACGAGCTTAAACGGAACAAAAATCACCCTAAAAACTACATTAATTTGATAAATATTGACACACATCCCTCGTTTTCTTTTCGACATTTTTAGCCAGCTGGTAAAGGTCTGTTCCAGATCAATGACGATAATTAACGATCCGTTTTACAGTTTATGAGTTAGCTAGCCTGGGGTGTATCACTTTTGACAGCTAGAGTTTTGACCGTTGAAACTTGAAAGCCCATTAGGAAAAGGCTCTTGAACGCCAATTTTCAGAGAAGCCAGTAACTTGTTTAACTTTTGCGTGGTATTCTCATTGTCACTGACTCACTGCAAAGCACATAGTGCATGTAATGTGCAGAAGTCCCCATTGTGTTCCAGCAATATATACACCAGTTCTCCATAGTCGACGCCGGACTCTTAAACAGTCTCTATTAGTCCCCACTGTGTGAAAAGAAGAGCATGATGCAGGTGCCTTTTAGCAATTTCTGGGTCACCCGATAATTTATAGAAAAGGACCCCAACTGATCATTTTTTACCAACCGGCAAGCAGCAAAAAAAGGACCCCCCCAGCCTCTCCCTCCCTTTATAGTGCTCGATCGTATTACAAATATGGAGCCCTTAGAATAAAATCAATAATACTAGTGGTCAAACTCAAACTCAAACCCATATCAAACTTATCTATCTTAACCTCTAAATCGAAAGCAAAATCGATTTTCACGTCCCATTCATGTGGAAAGATAAATCTAGCACTGGTACAAATTATATCAGCTGCATGCATTAGCTAGCTTTTACGGCGTACGAACCAAAAGTATTATAATTAACTGAATAATTCTTAGTTTCATTATTAAGATGAACCAGCGTATTCACTCAATTTTCAACTAACGTATTTTTACTTAATAATTTTATAATTCAACGGTCCATATCTTAAATTAGCCTTTAAAGATCATATATGTAATAAATCAATCGAATTAGAAATCATTTAATTATCTAATTAAATCAAACTAATTGATGGTTCTAACAACACTTACTACTATTATGCTGAACCGATCATGTATTTCATATAAATGAATAATTAGAAAGTCATCAATTTGATTGATTTTTTACATAGCTAATATTTGTATTACGTTATATAACATGAATGGTTTGATTAAAAAATTATAAAGTTATTATTCGTTAATCCCAATAAATTGTGAATATGCTCATTCACCCAAGGATTGAACTTAAAAATTGTCCAATCAAGTGTAGGAAATAATTATGGTGATAAATTAAATTAGTACTTCTTTACTGTTCTCAATTTTAATAAAGATGGGCGGAAATATGATATCAACTGGTTTATTTGAGACATAATCATTGGGCGCTCCTATTTTTCTTTGAGTAATACGCAAGCAATGCAGGCAGGGAGGGTATGCTCTCTTAATTAAACACAATCCAATGAGAAACATTTATATCTTTCTAAGGGCCCCTTAATTAGTTAATTATTCATCACCAATCTATCAAAATTTAATAATTAAATCTTACAAACTTGGAAAATGATGGAAAACATGGCTGCCGTGAAATTCTTATACACATGACGAAAATTAAGTACGAAAACACATGACCCTCAAAGATGGGGTGTTACTTGCCCACAGTTCAAGTCAAGCACTTGAGTAGTTGAAGACCTGTAGTACTATATAATTTTCTGATTGATTTGATGCTAATGATAAATAGGCACATGCATGCTATACAAACCTAGATAAGGAATAATGGAGGCGGCCTCTAAACTATTTTCAAAAATCATTTGATAAAAATGCGTGAGAATTATTTTGATATAAAAGAAATTATTTTAAAGAAATCACTAAATCAATACAACACTCTTAACTATATCATAAATAACAATCAAATGGTTCTAAATTTTGATTCTTACAATTTGGCTGTGTTGTAAACATGGTTCGATTCTAATACACTAATATTACAAGCGAACAAGCAAAGAGCGCGATTCACATAAACCAGCTTGGTATCCATTCTAAATTAACAAACTTGCCATAAATTACAATTCAAAAAAGTTGATTTGGTAGAAAACATATGCTTGTTTCTCATCAAGCCGATTAATGTCAACCTCGCGAAACAGGAAATTATGTCAAACAATGGTTTCCAATTATTTTTGAATGCCAGATTCTTCGCACCAAATTATGTTGCCATCTCTGATTTCAACCCCCTTATTAGTCAATTGCAGTTCATATGGCAAGTCTCAAAAGTGCTTTAACATGGTCTATTCACCGCAAAATCCCACATTCATTTTGTTCCCATTTGAGGCTCCCTCGTGTGTAACTGTGTATAGGACATCTCAATAGTATCCAAAGTCTTGGATATTTATGTGAACGTGTAAACATATATTACAAATTTGCTGGAAAAAAAAAAGTGTAAAGTAAAAAGGAAAATATTGGAGGCTGAGAATTCAGACCTAGTTGGACTCGATCTCTTACCGGCCATGGACCGCTAATCACGCCAACTCAATTGGCAAAAGGAATGCCACGTTTAGTTCATGAATTGAAAATGCAATTTAAAATTATGTTCACTATGAGATTTTTTACTATACATATAGTTTTTTTTACTGTACACACATAACATAGATACAAAGTTTGACGGTAAATTATTAGTAGCATTCATTTCTCATCACTAAACGTTAGATTTATGCGT
Source organism: Rosa chinensis (assembly GCF_002994745.2). NCBI lineage: Eukaryota > Viridiplantae > Streptophyta > Magnoliopsida > Rosales > Rosaceae > Rosa > Rosa chinensis. The sequence goes on along the minus strand of NC_037088.1, from coordinate 65,824,735 downwards.
GCGTGACATAGACGTGTATATAGCAAAAATTTCAAACAAATATATAAATATTTAAATGAAAATCTCCATTAAGATTTTTTTCAAAATTAATAATTATACATAGATACACTCTAATTAAACAGTCGGAGCAAAACTGGGCACTCAATTCTCCATTAATTTTTACGGAGACACTTAATTAATTAATATTGCGATAACAAAAAGGAAAGCCGGTTTCGACGGCCTGAAACAAAATCTGCCGTGAAAAATCACCGGCGGCCAAAAACACTGTGGCGAAAAAGAGATGTCAGTCGGCCACTGCCTACTGCCAGCTGCCACCTCTCTCAAACAGTCTCAGTACTCTTCAGAGGACCACTAGAGGGTCTGAACCAAAAATGTCTTGAAAACAGTCATCTCCTTGACACGTCATCATCGACGACGTCGCCTGAGCAGAAAAGGACGAGTCGGCGAACGCGTACAAGTCGCAGAAGTCATCAAACAGGAGCGGTCCGGCCACGGCGGCGGAGTCGTCGAAGAAGGGCGACTCGAAGAAGAGCGGTGACTCGAACAAGGGGGACTCTGGTGTTGGGAACCTGAACGCGTCTTCTTCCATGTACCGCAACTCCACTGGAATTTGACTGTGTTCCACTCCACACTCTCGAACATGATTTACTTTCTCGGTTGGTTTTGAGAGTAGTGCTGTCTTCTCTAGTTGCGGTGGCTCGGCCTCTTCGATTGGATGAGTTCGGAACTGTAGGACGGAGGTAGGGGAGGAGAGATGATGAGTTTCCTCACCGGAATCATAGCCAGAAACCGAGACGGTCACGTTTGGTGTTGTTTCCGGCTCAATCTCCACTTCATTGACAATATTCTGATCATCAACCTTGTCCGCAACGGTCCCAACCATTTGCGGTGGTGAGAAGTTCGTTTGAGCATCAGGGCCTCGGAGTTTAATGGCGGCATTATCGTACACCATAGCGGCTTCCTCAGCTGTGTCGAAGGTCCCCAACCACAGTCTTACACGTTTGCCGGGATCTCTAATCTCGGCCGCCCATTTACCCCAAGGACGTTGTCGTACGCCTCTGAACTTCCGGTTGCCGCCGCCATTGGCCGGTGGACAAGAGCTCTTCTGTGCTGGCCGCCTAGTAGCCGGCCGTGTCTCTAAGGCCGGCCTTTTCCGGCCATTGTTGGTGATCGCCGGATTAGTTCTCAAGTCGGTTTCTATGCTGATTTCGTTGATATATTTCTTCACTCTCCGGCGACCAAAGTAGTACTCGGTCTCTTCTTCATCGCTGGATGAGTCCGTGGCGTCGTGATCGGTCATCGATATCCGAATGATTTTTGGGGCGATGGAAGTGCCGGGCTCTATTTTCCGGGACGGTTTAGTTAATTTCTTGGTGGTGTTTCTGTGTTGGGTGTATTTGATGGGGCAAAGAAAACTACTAGACTCCATTTCCATGTTTCTTTCCTTTTGGGGTTGGTTGAATTCTATTTTGGCATCGAAAGAAAAAGGAGGAGGAGAAACCAAAAGGGGGGTTAGAAAGAGAGAATAAAGAGATTGAAGAAAGCAGAACAAAGTAAAACCGTGAGGAAGAAGACTCAAGAACTTGGAGATAAACAAAGGCCAAAGCAGAGTGTTCCAAAAATCTGCCAAAAAGACATAAAAAGTCGCACACGGATAGATACCTCTTGGAGAGTGGACTCTAATAGAGGGAGGGAGCAAGCCCCTGCGTTTTGAACAGAGGAAAATATCACAGAGGGCCTTATATGGGAAGAATCAAAGGTATGGTGAACAGAGTAGAAAAGGAAAATAGAGAAGGACAGATTCAGTGTCGATTCTGGAGGAATGGAAATCGGAAAATCTGGTAGATTCTGAAAATCTCAAGTATATAAAGAGAATGAGAGAGAGTGTGTTTGTAGGTTGAGAAAAGAGGAGAGGAGAGTGTGTTGGGGGAGACTAGTAGGAAAGAGTTGAAGACCAAAACACCGATCGAAAATCGCTATTTTATAGGATCCGGATTCCGGACAGCCGAAATTAGTAGAAGACCCGAATACATAGGCCCTTTCATATTTAATTATTTGCTTTTACATTCTATTCATATTTAATACCTTTTTTGTTTTTGAATATTTTTATAAATATGGACAAAAATGGAGAAAAATGACCAAAGGGGAAGTCAAATCAGAAGCCGGTCAATAGTTCCGGTCACTAGATACCGTCCGACACATCCTCAAAGAGACATTCAGTTTAGTTTCGATGATTACAAACAGTCTGATAATATCTTAATAAGGTATCGATTTTTATCATGAATATGTTAGGGTGACGATTCGTACTTGTGACTGGTATAATAATGACTTCGATCCTTTTTAGTTCAAATTTGACAACCTAGATTATTCTAACATGCATCCTCAACCGGACATTTAGTTTAGGAGAAAGACTTGCGTGGGGCACCCGCACCACGTGGCAATAGGGCAGACCAATCACTGCCTAACAGGAGGGTCTTTTGGATATTGTATATTGACGGGGCGAGGGCAGTTTCGGAAAAGAGAAAAAAATTTCTTTGTTCTGATTGGGTGGCACTAAAGCCACGTGGTGGGGAAACCCTCACCTAAGAATTTCTCTTAGTTTAGTTCGGTGATTACAGACGGTGAGACATATCTAAATAAGGTATCGATTTTTGTCATGAATATGTTAGGGTGACGATTCATATTTGTGACTGGTATATAATTATTCCCTTTAAGTTCAAATTTGACAACCGAGGTTGTTCTGACATACATCTCATAATTTGTTGTCGGTTTTGTACACACACACGCTCATAATCTAAAAAACATTAAAAGAGAGTGTATAACTCTGTCCGAGAAAATAATAATGACATTAAATATTAGTATTGAATAATAGTCATAATATAATTTGTAAGTGTCTAATGGCTAGTCAAAAACACAACTAGCTTGTTTGTGATCAACACTAGTCTAAAGCTCAACAGTTACAAGTTTTTTTTTTTTAATTACAAATTAATAAGTTACAAGTTTACAAGTCAATAATCCAAACAAAAGAGAAGGATCAGAGTCAAATATCACAAATTTCGGTTCCCACCAACAAAAAACCATTAGAATGATATAGTTAAAATCATCATACATATCGGTTTCAATTTCAGCTCCACATTTAATTCCTTTTATATAACCAGATTTTCTTATGTGATTAACGTACAATGTATAATTATAATAAATATTGCACCTTTAAAAGAATTACAGTTTGTTACCGCACAGATTAGTCCCCAAGAGATAAAACCCAAACTTATTCCCAAGAAATGGAGCACTCAAAGTTTCCAATGATTTTTTTTTTGAGTGGTTTTTGCTCATGTATCAAAACTTTAGAAGATTTATCAGTTTCTTGAGTATGTAGAACAACGGTTATCCGATACTACTCTTACACCAAAAGACAAATTTTATGAATATATCAAACTAGTTAGATTTGAGATAAAAGTCCTTTATAAAAGATCATATATGGCAAGTTTGACTCTCTTCTTCACTACAACAAAACTTGAACAAAAGAACTCTCTTTCATCAGTTTCATGTATATAGAGTCGTCCAAGCCATTAACGTACGTGTAAACAAAAGTTAATTATCTAATTAGTAATTATAGTACAACACTTGCTAATTAGCATGGTAGTTGTTAAGGATGTTTTAGGATTGGGGATGTGTTTTGTCGTAGTAATAACATCAAAATTGTCACCGGCCGTCAAATCTCAGGCCGTAACAAAAGCTCCAATGACTAAGGAACTCGATCATAAACAGGCCAGTAGCTAAAATACACATTTCACGATATTTTCTTGCCTACAACAATGAAGACAGAGATGGCTTTGATTCAACACTGCTTTGACCATTGCCACTTTCCTTTCTCTTTCCAAAGAAGCATAAGATGAGCCGAGAATAATTAGAATTTAATTAGTTTCTTTGTTAGGAAAAAAAGGGGGTTAATCTCTTGTCTTGGTTGAGGATTAGATGCTCCACCGTTAGAGCTGTCAATACGTACATACTAAATACTTATTGTGTGAAATTTCAAATCGAAATCTAATTCTTTAAAGTTTGATATTGATGAATTTAAAATAAAAAATTTGATGAATTATACTTCTGTCTTATAAAGTGAATGAGAACTCTAATCTACCGGATTGTATACAACAATCATAGCAGAGCTACTATTTAATAGTAAGGCTTAATTTGCATTGATTTATACCGAAACAATTCTGTTCAGAAGGATTGTATATATCTGTGGTTGCATGCAAAGGTTTGAACGATAAACAATGATATAAGACATTGGCTCCAAACGGTGCTACAAACAAAAAAGGCCGACTGACTTTGTTGTTTTGGCCTTGAACTCGAAAAATCAAATACTAAAAGGTCACACATAGAGTTCTTGTTTCCGGTAACCAGGCGTATTCATAGCTCCAGCCATGCGCTGTGTCACTATGTGGCAGCAAATGATAGGTGGTTAGGCCCTCACAATCACAGACGCCTCACGGAGTCCAGAGGCAAGTAGCTTAGCTGGGTAGGCTTTTGCCGATCTGGGAAAATGTCGTTTTTGGTTTACATAACATCTGTATTCGTTTGAAAATACATGGTTTCGAAGCATACATATAACTAAGCAATCTGCTCAAATTGAGCAAGAACGGTCCAATAGAGAGCACCACTCGTAAAAATTTGAGAGACTAAGGAGGAAGAGTATAGTAGTAGTATATGATGCATCTGTTTCAGTGTGTGGAGTTAATAATGAAAATGGTGGCGGTGATGATGAAGGAGATGACGAAGTGTGCTACTAACTCTTACAAGTTTGATTATTTTGGTACCATGAATTTATATCCTTTGGAAGGGTTTGGAACACATTTCTAGGACTTTCTGGTGTTGGTGTGGGGAACTAGACCTAATAAGCTTACTTTGATCATGTGTACATGTGAGAATCGAGTGTTGCTCGCTATCGGTGTTATTGCGGTTTGATAAAAAGTCATTTTCCATGCTTCACCTTCGGTGCATCATATTAAGAGACTTTTATTCTTCTTTTAGTCATGTACTAAATTTGAAATATTAAGACGTTTAGAATACTGAGAACTTCTTTTCAAAAAAGAATACTTAGAACTTTTATTTATTTTTAAATGAAAATTGAATTTAGCACCATAACTTGTTTTGTTAGACTAATTACTTTCATTTTAATTTTTCTATAAGACAATTTTTTTTTGAGAGAATTAGTCAACCACTTCATTAATAATAATCATAAGAAAATTTACAATTTTTTTTTTTTTTAAAGGGTCGGTGCGGCTACCCTTACGCCTTATCCATTAATGAAACCATAGAATACATGAGGGGGACATAGTGCCTTAACCCCAAATTACAATCACCTGAAATAATAACAGGCGTCTCACCTAACGAAATGCATTCTAATATGCACCATTTAACGAAGAGTGCACCATAGACTACTCTATTCTCTTTACAATTGTGGTGACAAACCGGAAAGACAATGCTCACGTGGAGCCATAAGTTAAAATAAGCTTTCCCAATATGTTGCCACCAGAAATATAACTCGGTCATTCTGCCACTAGGAGGCTGTGACCATTTGACAAAGCAAGGAACTTGCCGCCTACCTAGACCAGACATGGCACGCAAGGTGCACAGGTCGGGACAAAGCCCACATCTCCAAACAATGTCCACATCTCCAAACAATGTAGAGTTCAGAACTTATTGAAAGCAGAAAATAAACTACAATTAAAAAAACAAAATAGCTAAAAACAAAGAACAACCTAGCCCAGATTGGGCCCAACATGCGAACCCAGGTCCAAGATCCGTCCAAGAATGTGGGAAGGCCCCACCCGGCCCAAGCGAGCTCCTGCCGCCTCCCTACCATTGCACTACCACCCCCATTCGCCCATCCAGCCCTCACTGCCGTCGAAGCACCACTGTTAATGCCGCATGGCTCGCCAGACCTGAGATGCAGACCGTCGTTGGCTAGATACCAGATCTGATATGGCACCACTGATCGACTGAGATCGGATCGATCGCCCTAAGGCAGAAAGACCTCCTATCCCATCTTCCCTTCGTTGCGGCCCCTACTACTCCATCGAGCCTCGGCGCTACATAGCGGTGTAGGCCATCTGCATCCTCCTTTCAACCCTATCCGCCACCATCGACTCTGAACTCTCTTCTGGGTATCAGAAAGTACCTTCCCCATCCTTAACCAGGGCAGGAATCTAGACCCAAGGCCTCACCACCAACCAACAAAGCAGCCACGAAAATCGCTAAACCAAACGGTCTCGTCCTACAATGTCGCCGCTAGGACGTGTTGCTGGACGGAGAAGAAAACCAAAAAGAGGTTACAACTTATAGATGTAGAAACTACATCAAAATATAAAATAACAAAAACAATACTACATGAAATTAAGCGTTTGATTAAGCCCCGGACATAATCCGGGCTATGTAAAACGGTACCAATAGTATGGCCGACCATACTTCCATACAAACATATACGTTGAATAGAGGGTAACCTTCTATCAAGATAACCAGTGGTAATGTGACCGATTTTACCTACTCCATGCAAAAAAATACACCGAATAGAGAGCAATCTCCTACCTAAGTAACCAAAGAAGCATATCCAAAACTCATAACAATTTAGGGTCCATAAAAAGTCTCTTGGATCCCAAATGTAAATCCGAACAGCAATGGGCTCATACACCAGTTGCAAAGCCCCAATAATGAAGACCCAACCCAAAACCCTACTTGGGCCGTCCAAAAGAGCAAAGGCCCAAATCCACAACCTGCTTTGGACACCCAAAATCTCTCTTGGCACCCATCCCTCCCCTGACCACGGCCTCGAACTCTGCTCCACCGCCCTTTGTCGGAGAAGGAGCATCCCAGCCTCACCAACTCGACGCCGATCTCCGCCACCAATACCACCAACCGGAACGCGGATCCAGCCCAGAGTCCAATTTCTGCTCTGCTCCAAATGCAACTCCAGCGCACCAGGAAACTGGACCGAGACCTGGCAAACCTGATTCGAGAAAGCAGCGCAGCCACGACTTCTCCCCTTTGAACGACGACCCAGTCAGAGAAGATCTGAGAAGAAGAAACTATCATAGGGCGAGATGCAAACCACGACCTGATAATGGGCGCGACAGGAGCCGTGCGCAAGGTAACCGACACCGAGAGCGGTACCAGAACAACACTCCATTGATGATGGAGGAAGGTACAGAGAGGCCGGAGGCGGCACTCTCCCAACTCCAGCAGAGCAAACCCTCTAGGTAACATTTGTTCTCATTGTGTTATGTACGTTTTAATAATAGCTCTTTCTATAAGACAATTCGTTAAATATCTTATTTTGATATTTTTAGAACGAATCCACAATATATAAAGTGGTAGCGGAATTAAATGTTCCGAGGGAAATTAGTTAGTTTCACTAAGCAAACCAAAGTAATATCTCTATAATTAAGACAACTATCTCATCAGATAAAAGTATATATTCATTATCATATATGCATGCAAGGAAATACTACAATTGCCAGTCCATGTATTGAAATTATGAATAGTAGAAAGCCGTCTGATTATGAAGGAAGGTTTCCAGAGGCCACTGTTGTACGTGTATGTATTATCTGCACAAATTTAATGATTAGATATTAAAATTTGAAGATACTTCTCAAAGTCTCAAACACTTGCTCCCATTTTACGAAAAAGAAGAAAACAAGCATAGAATTACGTTTGACTGTGGTCCTCTGAATTAAGTCCCATTATACGACGAAGCTAATCAATGTTCTTGTTTGGGGAAGAGACAGAATTCACAACCAAAAACAACAGAAAGAGACAGAATGCCACTGCTATTTTGGGAAACCAGTGAATAGTCTATTGGGATGGTTATATGTTCTAGTTCATGAACTGTTTTGCCGTTAAGTATCAATCTATATTTTATGGCTTCCCCAACTCTCCACATTTTCGCGTTAGCTCTCAGTTTGTATAGCAATTAGGCACAGACGTCAACAAATATCCTAATTTGTAATTAAGCAATAATTTGGTATAATACTCACCACTTGATTGTTGTTTTGTTGTAATGCAATATTGGGATTATGAAGTCGATCCCCCAAAACAGCCTAACCGTACTTTTACATAATTATCAGGCTTCAAAACGACGAGAGAAGGAATATATACATCTATAGGAATCGGTTCTTAAATAGACCTGTGAACTGTTGAAATTTTGAGCATTGTTCGACGTATAACAGCTTATTTGATCGAATTAAACTTGGCGGCATTTTAGCAAAAGTTTATAGGTCCATAATCTGCCTCTCGGCGCCCTTTCTGCAATTAAGCAAGCAATGTTGTATAAAACCAGGACAAGATCAAGACTGAAAAACGTATCTTATATAGTTGCAAACCCACATTTTCTTATTCTGTGCAATTTCTTTGACGCATCTCCACGAACACATTACTATCGGTCTGATGCTTCTTGCACTCGCCGGATATAATTTCTTAAACTCTCTGTGTTTCGTTAGGGAGGTAATCGATCCCATGCTTGGTTGGGAGATTAAATATAATGATTAGATAAATATGGATTGGGGAAATTAGACAAAATCAAAGTAGTAGCGGAGGTGGGTCTTGGAGTTTGGCCCGGGGCCATTGAGCCAAGTGAAGCATTATCAAAAGGACAGCTAAGGGAAGAACATCAAGTTCGACAAATCACCGGGAGGCTTGCGTCTTATACAAATACTTGAACTTGTATAATATTAACGCTGGTGTTTGTTTGCTCTAGCTCTTTTTATCAGTGGCATTCTTGTTTTTTGTTATTACATATTTGGAATTATTGGTGGTGGTTTAATTTGCATTGCATTGCCCCCCCCCCCCCCCCCCCCCAAAAAAAAAAAAAAAAAAACCCAAAGAGTGGCAATGTTTGAGTCTTTGAGATATATTCATGAGTCATGAAGTCAATTTGAGATAAATATCTGGTTAATTAAACTAAGCATCAAGGTCCAAGATTCTTGTTTGATTCTTTTTGCTCATTAGCAACGTATCCTCACTCCTAAATATTATGTTAATCGTCCTCGTAATGCCCTAGACCCCTTGGTTTATGTGTTACCGGCTTATCATCCTCCTCATGTTTTCAACTACTTGTTCATTTTAAACTTACTTTGTCCACAAGAAAAAAGGAAAATAAGAAAGCTTGTTTACATTTTATAACAAAGCTTGAAAGATATTTTTAAGCACTTTTACAATTTGGAGCTTTTATTATAAAGACATGTTACGCATGCACTTAGTTCTTCCCTCCAATTAAGGAAATTTTCAAAGCGTTTTTCAAGTGATAGCTAGCTAATTAAATAGAAGAACATGTATTGTTTTTAGTTTTGTTAGAAGTGCTTCTTGCACTAGTTATAATACACGTACGCGGTTACAATATAGAGCAAACAAGATTAACAAACGATCATAAGTGAAGTTATTTTTTTCTTCGAGACCTGAGTTTATATGACCAAGAACTTATTGGAGCATTATATACGATAAAATGTCCTAAGCACCAACACGTAAAATATAGGGAGAGAATTCAGAGCACCGATGTACACTTACACCGACATGAATGGATGGTTAGATTATATCACACACTTTTTGGATATTAAAAAAAAGTTGAGTATAAATATCAAAAGTCAAGATCATCTTATAAGTGTTGGGTTACTTGCATCATCGGTGCAAAAAATAATTTTCATAAATGATGAATTTCTGCATATCAGGATCTTCTTCATCCATTTGTTTTGCATTGAGAGAAGTAAATGAATCCGATATGTTTTACATAAATATACTCTAATACTACCTACGGCTTGGAAAACAACAATTGTGGTACTATCTTAATTTGCCTTCACCATATTCATCATGGAAATGAAAATATTGATACGAACAAAGATTAGAATTAGTTGCTACATTGGAAACAAAAAAAAAAAATTACAAAATCACCTAGGGGATCAGAGCTATAACAGGAAAAATCACAATCTTGCAAATGGCAATAGAAAATAGAAATACATTATTGGTGAGTAACTCCAAGAACCCACGATGGAGTGCATTAATTAACAGGGATAAAAAGCGAACAAATTATTGTGCCGAAGAATGAATTGAAGTTGGTTCAAAATTTATTAAGAAGGATGAAAGGATGATGATAAGAGTAGGGGTTAAATTAATAAGGTGTTTGGGTACGTATTTATTACTACTACTTCCTCTAAACTTGTAGTTTTTTATGGTATAAGCTGGAACAAGATCTATTGCGAAAAGAAGGGCCATCTCCACCTCCAGACTCCATACACGACTTCGAAGCAGGAGGTGTGTGTGTGTGTAGCTTTATTATTGTGTCGGTCTTAACTATATATTTAGTCAAATATAAATGTGCGTGTGTTTCTGCTGCAACAAACAACTTTGCTCAGACTTTCATGGATGGCTTCAAATTTAAAAGAGCAAGCAGCTCAGTTACAGCTAGTAAAAAACTAAAGCACACCGAATTAATATAATCTTTCATTGAAGCAAGTCACAAGCTTCTCTTTGAAGGAAGAGATGTTGGTCTCTCTCTGTCATCTTCCTCAACAAGCACACACTAGACAATTCGAAGTAATAAAGAAACTAGAACATTAATCCCATAGTGAGATTATTATTTACGGTTTCACCGTTGCAATGATAGTTTTTGTGAAATATATGGAGAATCATAGCTTCCATTTATATTTTCAGTACAGCAAGATGAAGTAATATTTTAATATTTGTTTCACGGCATGCTACTCTCTTCTTGGTCTAGTCAATTAATGTAGTGAAATTAATTTACTTTCGTATACTTCATTTCTTGCAAAACTGTGTATGTCATCATATTTTCAGTCAAGGCTACTATATACCTGGAATCTTCAGTGTTTAGTGTATAATGTATTTAATTTAATAGACTATAAAACGTTCAAATGTACCTGTAATATTTCTTCTTTTAAAGTGTAAGAGTTAACTCTATTTGTTGAGAAAAAACTAATCTCACGTCCGAAAAGTTCAGATTTACAAAGCAATGTATAAAATCTTAACGTCTCTGCTAAGTTTTGACCGGTGTTAAGTGTGTGTGTGTATTTTAGAATAGAAGAAATTCATTAATCCAAGAAAATACAATGACGGGGATGACTCTGTAAAATCCCAATTACTCCACTAGAGAAGATGAACTACTCATACCCCAAATGTAGAACCAGTCAACCAGCAGTTAGAGAATCCATGAGCCGATAGGGGCCCAACTTTAACCATCAACCTTTTCCAGGGGTCCCGCACATCCTTATAGCCAACCTTAAGAAGAAACAATCCCCTTCTGACACCATATACCAAAACCGCCAGTATACGTGTAGGGGCGTCTCCCAATCACATTGACAACAAGAAAACATCGAAATTAAAACAAATAGTCCCTAGAATTGACACCATGACAATGGCACAACCACGAACACAAGACACTAAACCCTCGCTCAATTGAGGAAGGACTATTAGACCTAACCAAAAACCAGAAAATAAAACCTAACCAAACAACAAAATAGACTGCAGCTATTAACTTTCCTCATCCACGATGTCAGCTCCAGCGCCGCAATAGAGTCAAGGTGCACAGCTCCGGTAAGCTCGACTCCAATAATAACACACCTTGGCCAAAGAACAAACCTCCACCACCAACCCCGTGGAAAGATCTTGAAATCAATCAAGCCACCAACAATCAGAGCAATATACCCGAAGAAACATCAATTCCAGAACACCCAAAGTTTCCCCCAAATCCATATACTCACTAGCCACTTTATCAATCCCCTCCAAAACTAATGTAGTCTGCAAAGATCAACCTAGGTTTTGGTGCCCACCAAACCTACTTTGACCGTGCACTTCAATCGAACCGACCAAACCATGCTTCCTCGACAACCGGGAAGCAGCCCTCCACATGCAAACCAAGCAACTGTGTGATCAGAACCCATCGCTGCCACCCAGCGCCTCACTTGCGGCTGACCACCAAAACTTGAACCATGAAGCCACTGTCGCCACCGTCATAAGATGAAAGAGAATTTCTTGCCGCAGCCCCTCCGCTGACCACCACCCAACCACGCTTGTTCGGCAGCACACACCTCCCGCCGACGACACCAGGGGCCACCGTCGGAGTAGGGGCACCGCCGGACAAGCAAATGACCAAATCCTATTTTTTACGAACCCTAAGACTCCCCTGTTTTTATGGACAGAAAGAAGTAGTTTCGTGTCACCACTTTATTGGCGTTAAGTAGTATATATGTCTTGATTTTCACAATAATGGAACAAAATTCTAGAGTATATGGGTCTTTCCTTTCACTTTCTTTGTTATATATATCCGGTAAACTACCTAACTATAACCCTAATTTTTTTTTTCCTAGAGATTTTAGCATGATGCGGGTATATATCTATATATGACATGTACGTGTATAACACCGTGACATATATTCAATGTCGGAAGTGTTTTCATGGATGGCTCGATATGTGATCACACGTAAAAGGGGTGTCTCGGGAGAATATAATTATAAAAAAAAACCAAAATAGCTAAATACTATCCGATTACTATATCTTTTCAGTGTAATGTCAAACATGTTCTGCGTATTCATATAGCTTTGCATATAGATATCAAATCTATTTTGTTCGAGTCTCTCTTTGGATACTTGTTCTGATGCAGAGGCATTAAGTTTCCTAGCATGTAGTCTAATATATACAAACCTGCTTTGGTGAAGAGCAGTCACATGCATGATGCATTTCTGGATCGATCTTTTGCACACCAACAGAAAAAGAAGAAAAAAAAACTTGAAAATGCCTTAAATTGCTGACTCTAGAAACGTGCGGGCATGGTGTGCGGGTCAAATACTCAAATGTTCGGAGAAGAACACCTGGTTTTCTTTTTTCTCGTGAGAAGAACACCTGGACTCTTATTTGTCCTAGCTAGTTGCTGAAACTAACGTTTACAGATCGATTACTGGCCCCTCTTCAGATCATACACGAACCACTCCTCAAAGGGCACACTAACAAAACCCTAAAATATCTTCTTTGATTGTGTAAACCATTCCGTTGTCTAGTTCTTTATGCATTGTGTAGAATCTATTATATTATCTCCTGCAGGGTTGAAAAGGTTTTGGGAAGCCCTACAGATATATACATACCATTGCCATTTAGGCATTTAGCTCCAGCAAGCGTGTATATAAATGGAGATTTGTCTCGAGACTCGACGCGCGACAGTTGGTGAAGGGCTGATGGCTTTGCAGTAGGCCCACCACACTGACCCCGCTTCAGTCCGGTGACCGGCGGCGTTCGCGGCCTTGACGGTGACCGTGGGAGGGAGGTCACGTGTGAGACTCCCATGTGGGCTGATGTGGACATCAGTCGGATTAGCCACTAAAATATGGCCCATACAATTACAAAACCTTATTAAAGAGATTTTGTATTTGTGTGTGGGTGACCAACTAAATTTATACTTGGACCAAAATAAAAAGATGAAAATAAATCAACATTGTACGATTGCACCTTTTTGCTAATTGGGATTGGAATCTATATAATGCTGGCTAAGTTCTGACAGTTTTGAGGGAAATGAGGAACCTGAACTTTGTAGAATGGAAGGCAAGGCAATATTTGTGTTGTTTTTGTACGTAGGGGGATTTGGTGGAGGGGCTTGTTTCATGAGTTCATCCTTGCAAGACTTTATTTAGAATTAGCTAGTTTATGGGTTTAGTGAAAAATAGAGTATATGGAATTTGATATTCATTCCCAAAAGACCTAAAAATGGGGCAAATGTTTGAGGGATTTGTTAGCTGTAGCTAAAAAAGCATTTTGCCCCTAACACATACACAACGTAACCAAGGCTGGCTAAGTTATATAATTCATACACCTGTAATAGACTGCACCATTTTCCATAGATTTTAACATTGATTGGGGAAAAGGGAACTGACATGGTAAATTAAGAAAATGCACATTTCATTAGAGTTGCGACTCAATAATTGTAATGTACGTATTTTTCTTCACGATTGATTCATATGCCCATGTTTTTCATTTTATATTTTATGAACTTGATTTCACTTTTATTTGAAAGCATGTCTTCATAGCTTATATGATCAAAGAAAGATGATCTTTCCAAAGTACAAACAATTATTCCGACTATTTATCATTGCAAATGGCCATAAAATAACATGTAAAAAAGTTGCAAAGAATACTATCCTCTTAGAAGCATCCTCATATATTCATAAACAAGCATATATTTCAGGGATTGATTAATTAACCCATTCTATTAATTAATCAAGCTATGCGGAAACTCGGTGGTCTGCATGAGAGGCCCTTAATTAGTCCTCTACTCTTCTGCGTTAATATATATTAGACTACAATTAGACAATAGTTACTTGTTAGTGAATGAGTAATGACCTGAACCATGCATGATTAACCAATTATAAAGAGTACCATATACAATTTTTTTTTTCGGCTAAAAAAGAGACAAGAGAGGTAAAGAAACCTCCACACCACCCCAAATTAATAAAGATACAAAAAGAGAGGACCATATATAATTAAACTAATATGGATTATTGATCGACATGTTCTGCTTAGAAAGTACTGGTTTTTGATGCGGCAAACAGTACTACTGGTTTTGACACCTATAACTCCACCAAGAAGTCTAGAGTGGATCTCTAACTCATACTTTGTTTCCGAGCTAGGGCTTGTCTTCGAGTCTTCTGGCAGTACAGAGACAAAGACCAAAGCAAGTACATGAATAAACTGAGATTAGCTAATAATGTTTCTGGCTTTAAATCTGATTAATGAACCAGATTTCAGGGACCATGCTTCACTCACTTCCCACCCCACTCGTGCCCACGACCAGTTAGCCTGTGTTTAATTAATCTCAGAAGATAAGCAACTCAGATTTGTGCACAGATGAAGATTCGACGCGTGTAAATTTATTACTATACTAATGTATTTAACATATAGGAGGACATGGGTCACCATGTCCCTTTTGGTTCTTGAGTTTGGTTTTTGGGCAGTACCTAAAGTTCAATGGGCATGAATGGTTACTGATTTGATTTGATCAAAAAAAGTTCAATGGGCATACCTATTTTTTTTATGGGGAACTTGAACTTGGAAGTACATATTAAATGGATTTTGGCATTCCCAGGTATTGTTCTTCATTTCATTTGTGACTTTCTGGACTCTTCTTCCTTGATTCGGGCAAGATATTAGCAACGATTCTTTTTTAGTTTCTAACTTAAGATCCCACGACATGAAGAAAGCTCGAGGTATGACTAAGAACCATGAAACCAAAACCAGAGGTACAATATTAAATTCTGGTATTAATAGTTTATTAATACTTCAGTGTAATTTTTGAGACTCTGATGGTCATATATACAAAGTCAGTTGACATGGGATTATAGTTTGAAACTAACAGGGACATGCACTCTTTTATCTAATTAAAAAAAATCCAAGATTTAATGCAAAGTCAGTAGATTTTGTTTTTAATTAACTCTAAGATTTACACTTCGCAGATCGGGAAAAAAAATACAAGATTTTTTTGTTACCATGATATGATCCTACCATCTTGTAAACTTCTGCGACTGTGACCTTTGAGAAGTTCATTGGACAAATGCTAGATGTGATTAATGCTGTGCCGATAAATCTGACATTTACAATATACATAGCTAGTTTAATACTGGTGGGGGAAGTCGGTTCTTTCTACTATTTTTTCAATTTCAGTTTCAGTTTCGTTATGTGTACCAGTGTATGATGGAACTCCCATCTCACTTGGTTACAGAAATCAGATATTCGATCTCCTCTAACATAATAAAAGAAGTTCATTCATAAGGTCAAACTACATTAGCCGATCGCTCGAGACGTGAGAAGAGCCCGGCCCACATAAAAACCTGTAACATGGCCGATGCCGAACTTCAGAGTCCGATTACAGGCCAAGGTAATTTAAATACAAGAAATTGAGCCCAGTTCTGCCTCATATAGTAAGACGGGTCCAGTCTGGCCCAAACCGGAGATTTTCAGAAAGTAGAAAATGGTAAGAAATCAGAATTATGAAGAAGAATTGTGAAGGTTGTACTCAAAGTGGATTGTAATACTCTCTGAGCTAAATACTTGCCAGTTTAGGAAGCCATGGCAATTGTCTAAACTGTTTCAGCTCATACTAAACTTCAATTCTTCGAAATTTTGCAGGAGGGCAGTTGAAATAGTGTCAAATATGATACGAGAAAGAAGGAAACAAGATTACAAGACCAGATGAATAGGATAGGGGGTGTGATAAGCAAAAAGAAAGACAATGATCAAACTGGGGGCACAATTGATTGTTCTAAAGATCACTATTTAATTCATACAAACAATAAGAAACGCAACATCTGTTGACATTTCTTTTTCGAATCGAGGACATGTTATGGAACTCTCCTGTAGTCCATTTTTAGGATTCAAGAGACATCGTTCATTCATACACAGCTGAAACAGTGAAAATATAAGGACACCCTCGTATGCCACATACCGCAGCTCATTTTAGCCCATGGCATATTTTTGGGTCCAGCTTCTTGCTGTTGTCTCATACTTGTTCCTGTCTGTCTTGTACATGTGAGCAATCTCTGGCACCAATGGATCATCGGGATTTGGATCCGTCAACAGTGAACAGATTGAAAGCAACACCTAATCAACAAAACAATTCTCAATCAGAACAGGATTTCTGAATTAACACAACTGTCTAGAGTAAAAACCAATATTCCGATGTGAACATCAAAATAATCACTTTTCTGACTTCAAGAACAAAGATTTTGTCATTTTCTAAGTTAGAGATTGCACCTTGGAAATGGTTAGAGCAGGACTCCATTGCTCCTTCAAGATGTCAAGGCAAATGCTCCCATTGCTGTTAATGTTTGGGTGGAATACCTTTGTTCTAAATGCCACCTACAATTGACCATCAACTTATCAGAGACAGAAGTAAAAAAAAGAGAAACTAGACCTCCCTTATCATAAGGAAAGATAAATATTGGGTGGAATACCTTGCTGAATGCAATTATTTTGCCATAGGACCTCTATTTTCCCTTTTCTGGAAAAGTTGGCGTCAATGTATCAATTGTTCTTAGTACAATAGCTGCTAATGTGAGGGATGGATTTAAAACAAGAGGTGGTGGAGGTGGTGAGTAGAAGAACAAATTTTAATTGGTAATAATACAAAAAAATTCAAACAAAAGTGGCCTCTCTATTTGTCCAAACCATCAAATAGTTTTTTTTTTTTTGGCAGAGGTTGCTCTAAGAGGGTAGAAAGAAGATGGCTCAGAGAGCTTTCATATCATTCCAAAATGAAAGTTCACTACAGTTCAAACCCAGAAACCCTTCATAACACCACCCAAAAGAATAGTGAATGTTCGCAGCAATTAAGAACGGACATAAAACATATGTGGGCAATTTGAAGTTATAAGAGAACAACATAATTTGTTGTTAAAAGTGGATGATAATTACCTTTGGTGGCTTAAATGGATAATCTGGCGGAAAATGAATAGTAACTAGAAAAACTCCACCAGCATAAGGACTATCTGGGGGACCCATAATTGTTGCTTGCCAATGAAACATGTCTTCGGCAACAGGACCTGCAACAATCCCAGAGATGAGAAGGCATATCAACAAAAGTAATATGTAATGAAAGATAAAAGGAACAATAACAGATAGCTCAAAAAGGTCTTAGTTTGAACAACGGAAGAAAGCTCTTGAAGTAACATTATCTGTCTAAGGAGGAAGTAGTTAAGCAAACCAGAGTATCAACTATGACAATAAAAAATAAATTGCATATGAAAATCGATTCTCAATGCTGTGTAAGAAAAAGAAACAATTTTGAATGATCCAAGTCATGCAGACGAAACTTTACAACAGAACATCTAACCAGGTAGATAAGCTGGACTAATAGAATCATTTCATTTTTAAAAAAGTGAAAATCTGCATCAACAATGTACTAAATATCAGATATTAAGTAGAATCAATCTAACTAGGAAAGCTAACTCTTTGGCTCTCACTTTATCTCCCACATGGAAATGCCAATACCATGTGTATGAATACTAAAGAACCGTGAGAACATTGGCCAAATGCAAAAAGTTGGCAGTCCATATAAAACAGATCAATTTGCATCTACAGTCCACCCTAAACATCTATCTAGTTTCATGGCACCCCACACAACACATCCTAACAGTTGCGCAATTTTACGATGACAACACCTTTTTTTTTATTATTCCTTCATTATTCATCTGCACCCACCATGTACACAAACCTACATACCCTAGTGATATAGCCATACTCTCACACCCGAGCACGGCTGACACATCAATATACATGATCCACACCAGAAATGACATGTCGACACACCACAATTCCGAACCATAACATCAATTTTGCACCAATTCCACGTCGCTTACGCAAAATAACACTAGAAATAATATCGATTCCGAAGAACCGATAGGTATAGCCTTTGTAAGCTTAGAGACCTTTTCTAATGTTTATCAAATCATGTTTCAACCTAGAATCAAACAGATTTGCAATGATCACAGATCATCATCCACTACATATTAACCGCACGAACTAATCATAATCGGCACAATTTCAATTCCAAAACTACCAACAAAAGCTTCAATTTCCAACAGAAACCACAGCAATCAACCAAAACAAGCAGCTGTAAAATACGGAAATGAAAATAGAGATACCTGCGCTGCATGACGTAGGAGGATCCTTCTGCAAATCCTTAAGCTCCTTCAGGATCCGCTTCGACGCCATCTGCGAAACCCTGACTCACCAGATCCAAAAAAATCATCATCAAAATTCAAAATTCCAAAACCAAAAACGCCTACAGCTAACTAACTCAAACTTCTCACCGAACAGACTACACGTACCTGATGCAGAGATCGAGAAAGAGAAAGAGAAAGAGAGATCGTTCTACGTGAAGAAGAAGAAGAAGAAGAAGATGATTGATGGAGGAGAAAGGAAGAAGCGACTTTTATATATAATGCTTTTCTGGAATCGACCTGGTTTTGCTTTTTTCTCATTGGGGTTAAATTCTATTCCCTCTTCTCGCGTGGGGCCCTCACCTGGCGTTTTTTTTTTTTTTTCGGGTTTTCTTTTTATTTGTTTTTTGGCGCCGAAAGTGGCCAAAGAATAAAGGTTCTTTGTGTGATTCTTTGGGGAAGGGGGGGGGGGAGAGAAACGGCGTCGTTTCTCTGGGGGTCTCCTCCCGGTAAAAAGCGCGTTGTTTGAAACAACTTGGAAAGGTCCTTGGTCGTTGCCGCCATTGGGAAGAAGATGTAAATACAATTGGCGGTCAACCACACGGTGGTGGCTGAATGGGTCCATAAGAGTCCGTTCACCGTCAAACATCGAATCCATCGACCTTTTTCTTTTTTTCTTTTTACAAATTATTTTTTAACTATATGATTTGTTACCTTAAGGGTGTTTTATTTTGGTGAGGAGTCTCGTCCACCTTGTCACCGTATGACTAGAGAAATTTTGGTAATACTAAAAGTTGAAATTAGATCAGGATAACGACCGGACTTTATATTTATTATTTTTATAACTGTGGCGGCACATTGTTTATGTAATTTTTTTTATCACACTTATCTCAATTGTTAGATTAAAATATTTTATCTTGAAAGTTTGAGGACAGTGCTTATAACTATTTGATTTAATGACATGAGTCTTTTATTTGTAGTGAAAGGTAGCGCAGGGCAAGCTATTAGCTCAGCGGTAGAGCGCACCCTTGATAATTACATCGTTGTTGTGAGGGTTTTCAACCACATGGATAGTTCAATGTGCTCATTAACGCCTGATCCTGAGATGTGGATAATTCCTTCTCCTATCTGAACCGGGGATTGAAACCAAACCTCTCCTCAGGAGGATGGATGAGGCGATTCAGGTGTGATCTAATGTGGATCCAACTATCTTTTCACTCAACTCACTTAAATTGGGAAAAGAAAAGAAAAAAAAATTACTGTACAAATTGCATCAGCGCCCATGACAGTTGTCCTACGCACTACACCTCTGATCCACCAGCAAAACAATTGGCGGTGATTACAATAGAACAAAAACTCTGGCCATCATCTAGATCCCACGGCGGACTCGCATGTCGGCCACTTCGCCACGTAATCCAACGACTCAGATCACACACATCCCCTACACTCGACCACACGTACACAGCCCCTTCCCTCCCAACGGACCCAAACGTGGCTAACGTGCGCCGTTTCGTAGCTTAAACGATTAATCTCGAATCTCTCGAATCCAAGCTTATTGCACATGGTGCGCAGTGCACGCCCGGAGCAATCTAACCGCCGCACGCCACTCGCCGCGCGTCGCTGACCGTCCGATATAACCCGGTCCGGCCCGCAAAGATGGACAGGTTCAATCTCCAGAGGCGGGTCAAGATGAACGAATCCAAGTACGCCTTCGCCGACGAAGAGCAATCCCAAAACGACGACGCACAAGGCACCAGGATGCGGCCGTCGGCGAGCAACGTCACCGAGGATCAGGAGCCATTCATGGGAGTCAAGGTCCGCCGGAAAGCCTCGTTTCACCGTCAGTTCAACGGCGACTACATCGACGTCCGCTCCAATCCGTACTTGATGAAAATCTTGCGGAAACAAGGTACCTAATCTCAACGTATTCGATCAAATTCTCGTAATTCCGTCGATTTTCGAAGTTTAGGTTCAGAAATACTGCTAGAAATGCTAGAATTTGTGGATGAAATTTGATTAGATTGTGTTGTAATGCTTTTTCTAGGTGACAAGGAAGTTTTGTTTGCTGATAAGGTGTTGAAATTTACTAGTACTGGAAAAATGAAGCGGCGGATTTTGATGATCACTGACTTTGCTATCTACATTGTTGATCCTGAGGCCGATGCGCTGAAGCGGAGGATAGCTCTTGCGGCTGTGGAGAAAATGTGCTTGAGTGAGTTGAGTGATAATTTTTTCGCAGTGATTATTCCCACAGAGTATGATTTGCTCATGGCTAGTACTCGCAAGACGGAGATCGTTACTGTCTTGGTTGAGGCTACTAAGAGTGCTTCTGATTACGAGCTTGAAGTTTGTTTCGGTAACAGGTAATGCACCTCTATGGTTCGTATTATGAGTTTTTGTTACATGCATAGCCTGCATTTTGTTTCCGACTGTTACTTGGTTCATTCATGGAAGAGGAAAGCGCAGATTGATATGGTTCATTAGTAACTGTCGGCCGTGTTCATTTCTAGTTTATAGGTAGCATGAGGCATCTTGGACAAGTTTCTAGACACACAGTCTACCTTTTTGTTTTCTACTTGACAATCCTTCGTGATATCTGTCACAATTAGGGACAATGGGAGTGAGTCAAGAGATTCATTTCTTAGTGCAGCATATAACTCCATTCGTCCCACTCACTTCTTAGATGCTGTGAGATGGGAATATAAGCTTTACTTTTAGAGAAGGGGATATTTAGGATATGAGTTCTCTGGTTCATATGTGAGTTATCTTTATTCTGGGAAAATTAAAGGAGAAAGGTGGCTTGGTTGGGTGGCTGCTTTGGCCATATAATCTTCATGATATAAGACAGTGCTGTACCTTCAATATAATCAAAATCTTCATGGTAGAGACAATACCTTTAGTGTAATGTTTGAAAGAATCCTTCTTGGGAGAGCCTAGTTTCTTTTTAGTTCTTTACTTTTCCTGGGACAATACCCCATAATACTTTTATTAAGATATTGCTGACTTCATCAGCATTTTTCTTATGCTGAAATATTTTGAAATTACAAAACTTTTTGACCTTTGAGTTACCTTCGCAATTGTTCTTAAGGATCTTATAACTGAATGGATGCCGTCTGTTTCTTTTTTTTTTTGCAGTTTTGAGTATAATGCAGATGCAGAGTTAGTGAAGGAGGTTCAGTTTGAAGAAGTTGAAGGTGGGGCTCCTTTTTGTTTCAGGATCTTTTTAGCTTCTAATGTATCCCAGCTACTCCTGTGATTTGGTATACTGAATTACATAATCCTGAATTGTTTCAATTTATCTGAATTTCAGGAGGTGTTAAAACAAGAATCCTGAGGAAGTAATTGCAGGGCCAGCAAAGGTTGTAGGTTCTTAGACTCTGCTGGGTATCAGTTCTGAGCCTTGTAAAGATGAAATCATTCTTTATCTATTGCATGCCAAGGTTCTGCTCAGCATCAAGTCCAACCTCAAAGGAACTATTGTCGTTTGTTCTCATTTGTGTGTGATTCTTATACCAAGAAAGGTACATGTAATTGTTTCAGACTTTTAGCCAGTTTGATCTGGATGTGTGAAATCATTGATATGTCACTAAAGATAAATATTATTCAGAATTGAGCAAAGATTGTTTGCAATTGCAGACATTGCCTGTAGTGCACATTTCCTTTTTTCTTTCAATATTATTCATAATCGAGCAAAGATTGTTTGCAATTGCAGACATTGCCTGTATTGCACATTTCCTTTTTTCTTTCAATTTTCTTCTTTTCGAGTGTACCGCAATGTAGCATTACAGTCCTGTATATTCTGCCTTTCTTCAATCTATCTCTCAGAGTCGGAGATCTGTTTTATTGATTAGCAAAAGAACCTTGAATATCACCGTACACTGAACAAGGAACATAATAAGCAATGACTGCAGCAGCAACAGCTTTGATAAAAATATAAGTTTCACATACAGTTACAAGGAGAAAACCATTTTGCCCAATTCTGATGGAATTTCAATTAAAAGATAAAAAATCATAGGATCATAATTGCTGACTATGAAGAAAGAATTTCACTTTGGTTGTGCTTGTGGTTGTGCTTGTGCTGCTTGTGTTGCTTGTGCTGAGGTTGATGCTATGATAACTGCTTGTGCTTGTGCTTGTGCTTGTGCTTGTGCTTGTGCTTGTGCTTGTGCTTGTTCTTGTGCTTGTGCTTGCCCTTGTCCTTGTCCTTGTCCTTGTCCTTGTCCTTGTCCTTGTCCTTGTCCTTGTCCTTGTCCTGGTCCTGGTCCTGGTCCTGGTCCTGGTCCTGGTCCTTTCCCTTGCCCTTGCCCTTGTGCTTGTGCTTGTGCTTGTGCTTGTTCTTGTGCTTGTGCTTGTCCTTGTGCTTGTGCTTGTGCTTGAGAGGTTGATGCTATGAGCCCTGTATCAGCTACAGAAGGTATTATGGCTGGAGTAGATATTTCTGATGGAGATGGTTGATTAACTGGAGTCGCAGTATTTACTTGACGAATTTCCTCCACCTTCTTCACGACATCAAGCATTTTTGGTCGCTGCTCGGGCATTCTGGCCACGCAAGACATTCCTATCTGTAACATCTCGACCATCTCCTCCTCGATGTTTTGGTACCTCAGTAGCTCCACATCAAACACTTCTGCTGTCCATTCCTCTCTGACCACCGAGTTCACCCACCTCACCAAGTGAACAACCTCTTCGCCACCTGTTGTATGTATTGGGCTTTTTCCAGTGAGAAGCTCGAGCAACAGCACCCCGAAACTATAAACATCAGATGCAGGGGTAGATTTCCGAGTGTCTCCCACTTCCGGGGCTCGATATCCTCCATTGCGCACTGCTGGTGGAGGCATTGGACTCATCAGTGTTGGTAAGCCGACATCAGACACACAACCATATCCTTGAGGGTTAAGGAAAACGTTCGAGGCCTTTATGTTTCCATGGACAAGCTTCCCACCATTGTGTGTGTGGATATGAGCAATGCCTCTCGCTGTACCAACTGCTATTTTGAGTCGGGTGTCCCAGTCGAGTGGAGTCCTGCCCTGTCCTCTTTTAACTGCAAAATCAAACATAAGTAAACATCATTAAAGCTCAAAATTAAGTAGGCAACAGTTTCTGTGCTTCAATTCATACCATGTAACATTGCTGAGGTGCTTCCCTGCTCAAAGTAATCATACACAACAAGCTTCTCATCCTTGGAGTAGTAATACGCCCTCAGCGGGGCGACATTCTCATGGCTGATGCTTCCCACAATCTGCATCTGCTGCTCAAATTCCTTCTTTCCGACACTTACTTCTTTCAACCTCTTCACCGCAACAGTATTTGCATCTTCCAAAGCCGCCTTATACGTTGTCCCAAAGGTTCCCTTACCAAGAACCTCAGCAGATGCCCTCAGCAAGTCCTCTAAATCAAATGCAAAATTGGAACCCTCAAAGAAGGAAAGCCTGTTATCCTTGTCTAGGTTCCCTGAAACACCCTTCTTTAAAACCGCTTGTTTCTTCTGTGCTTTTGCAACCCCTCCATTATCATCACCATCTGATTTCTTGGAGCAGCAAATGATCATGAAAAAGGATATCACTACAAACCCCAGAACACACCCGCCAATCGCAATTCCCAATATTGCAGGCTCACCCAACTTCTTGTCACTATTTGGTTGAGAAGAACTAGGTGGTTGAACTGGAAGAGCTGGGGGAAGGGCTAGTGAAGAAAGATTGTTACCCGAAAAGGCCGAACTTGGGAATCTTTCAAGAGACTTGGGCACACTGCCTGTGAGATTGTTGTTGGCTAGATCAAGCTGTTGCAAACTAGGAACATTGAGGTCAGGAATTTCACCCGAAAGCGAGTTGTTAGCAAGACTCAGATATGTCACGTGAGTCAAGTTGGAAATCGAAGAAGGGATGCTCCCACTAAATGCATTGTTTGAGAGATTCAGGACAGTGAGATTCTTCCAAACCGAAAAATCCGAAGGCAATGGCCCTGTGAACTTGTTGGATTGAAGATAAAGGGAGGTTAACTTTCCAAGTTTAGCAAAATCAGAAGGGAATGGACCTGTGAAGCTATTCAATCTGAGACTCAGAACCGAAAGCGAAGACAGACGGCTGAGAGTGTTGGGTGGGATTGGACCATTTAAGCCAACTCCAGGCAAATGAAGCTCTATGATTCTGGACTTATCTTTGTTGCAGATCACAGCGGTCCAATTTCCGCATACAGATGAGTTTTCACTCCAATTTAGAGGGCGTGTGTGGGAAACATTGTGAAGGAAATCAAGCAAAGCTTGCTTATCTTCAACTGGATCACCATTCACAATATGAAAGATTGTCCCAATGATCAAGAAAATGAACAAAGCCTCTACTCTCTTGCCCATTTTCTCAGCCAAAACCTCAATCTTGATCCCAACTACGTACATGAATATGAACAAATGGAAATTTACATCAAAAAACTATGCAAAACAGCTAATTTCCAGAAGTATTCCAAATATAGTTGACTAGAATTTGGAGATCAGTCAAAAAAAGCAGTTATAGCTAAGTTTGAATTAGGAGAAGATGAAGCATATACGTTTCTTCTTTTACCAACTTTGTTAGGTACTTAGCTAAGAAAAACCCCCACTAATTTTATTTAATATGCTTTCACTTTCACTTTCACATCAAGATCAAATAAACAGCTTCCAGCTCAAACTCATCAACCCCATAAAATCATTAAAAAAAAAAAAAACTTACTTGCTTGCTGGTCTCAGATCACACCATAGCTCTCTTTGCTCGACCTTTTAGTAGTGGGTTTATTTAGAAACACACTGCTTGTAGTTTCAGAGAGAGAGAGAGAGAGAGAGAGAGAGAAGAGAGAGACAGAGGAAAAAAAAACCAAGTGGGGAATGATGGTGGAGAAGTGATGATGATCGATGATGATGATTATGAGCTGGGATTTGCTTGCTTGTGGAAGCAGCATGGCCACATGCAAAGAAGGTAGGAAGAAGCCATTAGAATTAGATTATAATTATTCATGATTGATGTGGGAGAAAGGCCAATATAGAAGAAGAAGCTAGCTACTGCTCTGTGCTTGCTAGCTTTTATTTTATAGCGCAGGAACAGGAAGCTGCATGTGGACAATTTGAGGAGGAGACCAAGAGATCGGGGTCAGAGAGAGATTGAGACATCAAGGAAATCCAAAGCAGAACTCTGCAGAAGCTACTGCTTTATGCCATTTTATATTAAAGAATGATGTGCAGCGTTTTTTGTCTTTAGCAATTGGGTGTTAGTTTTTGAAACTATGAAGCTAGGTTCTTGTAGTTTTCTATCTTATCATATTCGGTAATTGCGTACCGAAAGAAGATTTGTATTCTTATTGTTGTTTATGTAGTTTGAACATGTTTTTGTTATCGATCGTGGGTGGTGATGATGTATATATGGATTATAGAAAGAGCAAACAAATCGTCATAGATTTTTCAAGATCAAGTAATTATGATCGTACGTGTTTTATGATTATTAAATTAAAATAATTAGATAAGAAATTATACGTCTTATTTAAAAATTAAAATAAGATACCCACTAAATTTTAATTAGGCAAGTGATATATGCACCAAAGTTGTTCACCAATTGTTATTTCACATAATGGTAAACAATGATAGAATAAATTTTATGGATAGAAGTTAAGTGATGGCACTTGAATGAAAACTACAAAATGTCATGTTTACATGGATTGTCACGCAAAGTTCATATTATCGAGGATTTCACTCGTTTAATGATTACGATTGACTAAAACCATATACAATAGTAGACGATTTAATATAAATATTGATTAGTTAGAGTTAGTATGTCATCACAAGTAATTCAAATCATCTACGAACATTCAAAATTAATGCATAATTGCTAAATTTCCATTATTATCACCACCGTTATCATCTCATCGATGGATTCACTCTTTCTTCTTCCTAACTTATTGATATATTCAATTCAATACCTAAATCATCAAAAACTGAAATTGTTATGACCTCTCAATTCAAAGATCCCCATACCTTTGCACTGGTCACCTACCCATGAAAATACGACACCAACCGAAAGTGGCGCCAAAATTTGACCCTTCAAGTACCAATCAGACGGTGATAGGCGATGTGACACTCCAGGTGAAGATGCCACGTGTGGGGCCCGGTAAATCAGAGCCACACGTTTGTGTTTTCCAATAGTACCACTGTTCAAAAATGGCATCCAGCGGTCACAATTTTATTAATCATCATTATTGAACTACCTGGCAGTCATTATCTTCGATTTAATATTTCCATGCAAATTTATAGATAGAGGAGATGAATCTCAAAGTATTTATTAAACAAAGTTAGAACTTGTCAACGGGGATACAATTAATGAAGGTATAGATTCCTAACACGTGTTATTAAATAGGACAATGATATCTTAAACTTTGTTAAATGGATCTTTATATTCTATTGGTGAAGGTAAATTTGAAGTTACATATATTGGTACTGCAATCGATCAAGTGTAAGCTTGACATGTTTTGCTTTATTGTAGTTTAATCCAATTTAAAAGTGACAATTTTTTACTGCATTCGTGAATACTATTTAAAATTAGATATTTTGAAATCTGAATTAATGATGATGATACTGCATGTAGTTTGCATTTCGTATTAAAATGAGTCGACGCACTAAATAAACGGATCGTGTTTGATTGATATGCATAACTTGAATTTTGATTCTTTTTTAGCCTCTCTTTTTTAGCTTTTGTTATTGTCTGGCAAAGTTAGTACTAATTGAGTTCAAATGGGTCCAACAAATAAATTCAAAATTGATTGACATAATTAGTTCAACAAGTGACAAGACTCGTTGATCATAAACAAGATCCTAATATACTTGAGTTAAGTTTGACACTTTACTCTACCAAAGTAGCTTATTCACACCACCAAATGCTGGTTTACTTTCTCATAACAAAATTTTCATCAATTTATAACTAAATTGAGCCCTTTGTTTCTCACGGCTGGATTTACATTAAAATGTGATTAATTGAGTATAATTTTTCTGTTAATAAGTATGGGTGAACACCGCTTACAACTAAATTACTATGAAAGAAATTTTAAGTTTTAATCAGATGAGACACGTGTCAGCATATGACTGCGTTGAGGTCCTCTCACCAGTCCGCGATATATCGCCAAAAAACGCAAACAGAAAATAAATAAATAAATAAAGAAAACGAAATTGAAAAATCGAAAAAGAAGGAGACGAGAAGAGAGAAAAGGATAAAAAGAAACAGAGAAGTTTGCTTTACCTTCCTCCACGAAACCCTAAAATACAGATTCAAAATCTCGCGATAAAATTAAAATCCCCTGAAAAATCTGCTCGGCTTTGCCGCCTCCGTCTCTTCTGCCCTGTAAGTCACTCAAATTTCTCGTCTCTCTTTTTTCAATTTCTTCTTTAATTCTCAGATCCCAATTTTCCCTGACTACTTTTTCTTGAGCTCATTGAATATTTGTGTACTTGAATTCTGGGTTTGGTTGGTCACCTTCCCCAGAAAAAATATATATGAATTTGGGTTCTTCAAGTTTTTGTCTTTTTTTTGTGAAAATTGTTGAAGGAAACTTGGCTAAAGATTATAAATTTGGAACTTCCAACTAATTTGGTGGATTAAAGATATGGGTTTGGATGGTAATGAGGATTTGGGTATTAAAGATTAGAAATTTGGATTTTTAGAAATCAGAATGAGGAATAATTGAAGCTAAAGTTATAGCATTTATGTGCAAGTCATGCAGAAGCCTTGTGATATTTAATCAGCATTTGCTTCTAAGCTGGATTTTGCTCATATCTAAAGACCCAACTGTTTCATCAGAATCACTACTTGAGTTTTCTGGCTCTTCTATAATGCATGTAATTTAAGCTTTGAGCACATATATAAACTCAACACAGACAGAATGATCAGCTACTTACTCTTGAATTTTGCTTCCTCCTGTAGGTTGGTGTCCAGTGCTGAAGAAGTAAGTTCAATTTGTTAATTTTTTTTTTTTTTTTTTTTTTTTTTTTACGATAATTTTCGTTGCAGTTAGCACCATTTTGGATAGAAAGAAAGATGTTGGTTTTACTATTATCAACCTTACATGATTAGTGTTTTGATGTGAGATCATGTAGAGTTTATTACCATATAAACGGACTGGTCTTGTGCATGTGGCAGTGGTTCGAGAGAAAGATATATGTTGGGAATATGCTGAGAAATTAGACGGGAACAAGGTGAAATGCAAGTTCTGCCAGAGAATTCTGAATGGCGGCATTAGTAGATTGAAGCATCATCTATCTCGGCTTCCAAGTAAGGGTGTAAATCCATGTAGTAAAGTAAGAGATGATGTTACTGATAAGGTGAGGACCATCATAGCATCGAAGGAGGAGGTGAAGGAAACTTCTAGTAGTAGTAAGAAGCAAAAGTTTGTCGAAGTTAAATCTCCTCCTGTAAGTGTCTCTCCGGTTAAAGCTCTCATGTCTGTGGAGACACCGTCTACAATTCAGAAGGTTTTCCCTACTGTCACTCCAATGGCCCCTTCCTCCTTGAATAACCAGGAGAATGCAGAGAGAAGTATTGCTTTGTTCTTTTTTGAGAACAAGATTGACTTCAGTATAGCCCGTACTTCATCATATCAGCTAATGATCGATGCCATAGCAAAGTGCGGTCCTGGATTTACAGGTCCATCTGCAGAAACTCTGAAGACTACATGGCTGGAAAGGGTCAAGTCTGAAATGAGTCTACAATCTAAAGATATTGAGAAAGAGTGGACTACCACAGGTTGCACTATCATTGCTGATACATGGACTGACAATAAGTCGAGAGCTTTGATCAACTTCTTGGTTTCATCACCCTCGCGGACCTTTTTTCACAAGTCTGTGGATGCATCTGCATATTTCAAGAACACAAAATGCCTTGCCGAGTTATTTGATTCAGTCATACAAGATTTTGGCGCAGAGAATGTTGTGCAGATAATCATGGATAGTAGTTTCAACTATACTGGGGTTGCAAACCATATCCTTCAGAATTATACAACCATTTTTGTGTCTCCTTGTGCCTCTCAGTGTTTAAATCTTATTTTAGAGGAATTCTCCAAGGTAGATTGGGTGAACAGATGCTTCCTACAAGCACAAACCATCTCAAAGTTCATATACAACAATGCCTCAATGCTCGATCTGATGAAAAGGTTCACTGGAGGACAGGACCTCATTAGAACTGGCATCACAAAGTCTGTGTCCAGCTTCCTCTCATTGCAAATCATTTTGAAGCAAAGATCAAGGCTGAAGCACATGTTCAATAGCCCTGAGTTCTGTACCAACTCCTCTTATGCAAATAAAACACACAGCATTTCATGTATCTCCATTATTGAGGACAATGATTTCTGGAGGGCAGCAGAAGAGTGTGTGGCCATCTCCGAGCCATTTCTCAAAGTTTTGAGGGAAGTATCTGGAGGGAAACCTGCTGTGGGTTCTATATATGAGCTAATGACCCGGGCCAAGGAATCAATAAGGACATACTACATTATGGATGAGAACAAGTGCAAGGTATTTTTAGATATTGTTGATCGAAAGTGGCGGGATCAGCTCCATTCTCCTCTACATGCAGCAGCAGCGTTTTTGAACCCCAGCATTCAATACAATCCGGAAATTAAGTTCCTCACATCTATAAAGGAGGACTTCTTTAAGGTTCTAGAGAAGCTATTGCCTTCGCCTGAAATGAGGCGCGACATCACTAATCAAATATTTACATTTACAAAGGCAACTGGGATGTTTGGTTGTAGCCTAGCAATGGAAGCAAGAGATGTAGTTTCACCTGGTGAGTCTAGGAATATTCATACAAGAAAATGTTGTCATTGTTGTGCTTATGTGTGTGACCTATTTGTTTCATTGCAGGGCTTTGGTGGGAACAATATGGCGATTCTGCACCAGTGTTACAACGAGTTGCCATCAGAATACTGAGTCAAGTTTGCAGCACTTTCACCTTTGAGAAGCATTGGAGTGCATTCCAGCAGATTCACTCTGAGAAGCGCAATAAGATCGATAGAGAGACACTGAATGACCTTGTGTACATAAACTACAACCTCAAGTTATCAAGGCAGACGAGAAACAAGAGTTTGGATGCTGATCCTATTCAGTTTGATGATATTGACATGACTTCCGAGTGGGTGGAGGAGAGTGATAGCCCAAGCCCGACTCAATGGCTTGATCGATTTGGTTCTGCTCTGGATGGGAATGACTTGAATACGAGACAGTTTAACGCTGCCATGTTTGGTTCAAATGACCAACTATTTGGTTTATGAATTTGAAAATCATTTCAGCAATTGTTGTCCAATATTTGCTTGTAAATGTAGTTATTCTCTAGCTCTCTGTGTATAAGCATCCTCTTTTGTAATGTGCATGTGTTGATTTCTAAGTGACCATGGGTTTAGGGTTTTAGGGTGAGTGGTCCTCTTGAACATCAAATTTGTAGGCAATAGCCTCTAACTTTTTGTAGTTGGTTCATGACAGTTTTACCGAAGGAGGGTTTTTTAGACTTATTTTCTCAAGTTGCACCGCTCAACTATCATTCTATGGTTTCTGTGCATTAGAGAGGGGGACAAACACCAAAACCTCTCATACAAAACCAACACTATTGAAATCAAAAATCAGGAAGCCCAACCTATCTCTATTATAGAGAGAACGAACAAAATCCAGAGGCGTATCTCATCAAGTATCAGAAGATAAGGTGCCAAAACTTGCAAGAACATCGGCTTATTATTGGATTTCTTTCCTGATATATATGAGGAGCAAAAATGCAGCATTGAAATCCGGTGCAAATAATTCTTCCACAACACACAAATTTTACCTACATTGTCAACATATATACATAGATTAACTCTGATGCAGTTATAAATTAATTTAGACAAATGATACGCATGAAATTGATCTACATTAATATATCGATTAACTAATGCACCAAAAAACCCCAAAGGCAATCGAATGTTATTCCAACGGCATGTCGTTCTAGAAGCAAAATGTCGTTGTTAGACCCCGCTTAATAAAACGCGCTCACGCGTCCCCGCCTTCTTCTTCTCTAAAGATTTCACTTTTCTTAATCAAATCACTCTTTCGTCGAAATCGAAAAACCCTCTCCTTCGTCTCTGTGATTCCGTCTCCGATCTCCGATCAATGGACTACGATTACCGCAAAACCTCATCCTACGGCGCGCAGATCCCGCCCTACCGCCCCGCCTCGTCATCACAGCCGATGTACGGACCGCCACAGCCGTCGTCGTCGCTGTACCCCAGGGTCGGTCAACAACACGGTCAAGCGCCGGTTCCTACGCCGTCTCACGGCGGCGGAGGTCACCGTCCCGTCCCTCATCACCAGACCGCAACCACCTCAGCGCCTTCTTCTTGTAAGTTTGAATCTTGTTTTGTTTATTCCGAATTGATTGAAGTTCAATGTTTGATTTAGGGTTTCCGATTGAGATTTTGTTTCAGCAGCGGGGTTGGGCATTCGAGTTATGATAAAGCCAGAGTATCGGATCACTCCTCCGGTAAGCTTCGGAGTTTCAATTGTGGCTATTAGTGTTCAAAATGTTCGATTTTGTTGTAGAAAATGGTTTGCATAGTTGGTATTTTGATAAATGTAGGCTGTTCTTGAAGATCGTATTTTGTATATGCATTATTTTGTTGAGTTGGGGTAACTTTTCGTGTCTGATATGATTGGGTTTTGGTTTGGGTGGTGTTGTTTTAGCCTCAATTGTTGACGCAAGTCGGAGACATACCCCGAAGCAATTTCCAATTTGACTTTGATTTCGAGAGGAAAGTTTTGGCTGAAGCGCAGAAGGAAACCCCGAATTGGGGCAAGCTGGGGTTGGAAAACCTTCCACCACCTAAGGCTGTGGAGCCGCCGTCTTCTGCTTCCTCCTCCTCGGTAAGACATTTGTTAGTGATCTAGAAAGCCATTGTTATAGTAGTGTTTTCAATTGCTTTATCATTTCAGTTGAAGAGGATGTCACTCGGTGGATATGCTTTTGGAAATTAAATTTTGAGTGGATGTTATTACTTTTGCAGGGTTCTATTGGTAACCCCGTCGTGAGGAAGTATGTCACTTCAGGGCTCAGCCAAGATGTGGTACCTCGGGCAGTTGCAACTTATGGTGACAATCCTGAGAAGGTTTTTTTCTTGAGCTCTTTGCCTGTGTAATAAGCTTTGATTGTCACCACCAAGTACTGGGGTGGTGCTGGTAGTTATCGTGATTACTTAGCTATATAACTGAATGAATGCTTTTCTTTCCACTCTCCAGGTTCGGGAATTTGTCCATGGGTTCAACGCTTTACATGAGATGGGGTTTCCTTCAGACAGTGTTGCCGATGCCCTTCTCATGTATGATAATGACAAGGAGAAAGCACTTGCCTATCTAATCAACAGTTCATCATGAGGTGTTGTCATGCAGAATTTCTGTTCTGTTTTAGTTGTGTTATTCTTGTTTTACTCTGATTGTAAAGAATTGCTCTTGGGCTTCACATATGATAGTCGCCATAGTTCTGTCTTAATTCTAGGTTTGCCATGTTGTAGTATACACTCCTGTGATGTATATTCTGAGTTAAATGTCGACAATTGGATGGTGCTACAACTATACTAGTTAAAATGATAATTCTTATGTTTCAGATAAACATAACAATGTTTCAATGTACAAGCTCTAGATCTGTGCGCTTGTTTATCTTGGGGAATGTTAAGCCCCGGTGTTTCTTCTAGTTTCTCATTTACCTTGGTCTTATGGTCTGTACTCTGAGGAGGAAGATTGAGAAATCTGTGTTTTTGTTTCTCCATCTCATGAAATCATAATTAACTTGGCAAACAATTAAGAGTTTTGATATGGTAATATCAGCTAGGGTTCTTCAGGTTCCAGAAAAGGTCTATTCAGGTAGTTTAGGTATCCCAATATCAATGCATAGGATGCTATCCTTAATTGGCCAAGGGATTCCTCAAAATGAAGAGGAACTTGGGGCACGAAGAGGAATACCAATAGAAGAATGTACCAATGTTGACCATCAGTCCAGAGGTGAGTTCATATTTTCAAAGGAATTAAATTTTTTTATTGCTCTGAATAAAGAATAACCCAAGGAGAATTAACATGCTACAAAAGATGTGTGATTATGTTGCAATAAGAACACCCTCTATTACGCTGTAAAATTTGTGTTACCATACCTATAGAGCTATACCGACTGCCTTCTCTAGGCATAGTTTGTTGAAATCCCATCTTTCCTATCTGCCGTGCACTGTAATGGGAACAAAGCTACTTCATCTATGGGCAAGACTCCGAATAAATTCCCGATCACAGCTATGATTTTTCCTCAAGCTTTATACCCTACGTCCTGTAAGCTGCAAACATCTCACGGATGTGAATCCAATGTCTTTTAAACGAAGCTTGCGGATGGAGAAAAGTATGGTCTGGTTCTGAGTCCTCTCAAGTTCTTGAAGGGTCCAAAAAAACTGTTCTTGTTAATTTCATGGAGTACTGTAGGAGTGTGGTTAGGCAGCCGGATCATGTAATGAGTTTCATGCTTGCGGAATTGGACACGAATGGATCGCTTGATGGACAGCTGAGGTTAGTTGTGGAGGGAAGATTTTCGACTATGAAGATCGGAGCAGTCTTTCGGAAATATGTCTATCAATATGTGATTTGCGGAAATAGTTAAAATGATAATTTTTAATTGTTTCAGATAAACATATCAATGTTTGAATGTACTAGCTCTAGATGTGTGCTTTTGTTTATATCTTGGGGAATGTCAGGCTGTGGGTTTCTTCTTGTGCATTGGTCTTATGGTCTGTACTCTGAGGAAGATGGAAAAATCTTTGTTATTGTTTCCCTGTCTCATGAAATTGTATTTAACTTGGGGAACAATTAAGATGATATCCACCATTTTTTGACATTACCGTACAAAGGAACCAGAAAAAGTAGCTAGGGGTTCTTGCGGTTGAAAAGGTCCATTAGTGTAATTAGTTTAGGTATCTCAGCAGTGCACAGGATCCTATCCTTAATTGGCCAAAGGGATTCCTGAAAATGAAGAGGAACTTGGGGCAGAAAGAGGAATACCAATACAAGTATGTACCAAACTTGACCATCATTCCACAGGTGAGTGCATGTTTTCAAAGGAATCAAATTATTTCATTGCTCTGAATAAAGAATAACCCAAGGAGAGTTTACATGCTACAACAGAAATGTGTGATTATGTGGCAATACGAACACCCTCTATTACACTGTAAAAATTTGTGTTACTAAACCTATAAAGCTATACCGACTGCCTTCTCTAGGCATAGTTTGTTGAAATCCCATCATCCTGTACTGTAATGGGAACAAAGCTACTTCATCTATGGGCAAGACACTCGGAATAAATTCTCAATCAGAGCTATGATTTTTCTTCAAGCTTCATACTCTACATCGTGCAGGCTGCAAACATCTCATGGATGTGAATCCAATTTCTTTTAAACCATCTCCCTGTATCTGGTTTTACATTTATCCACGACCTCAAAGCAAACCAAATCACACACCAGCACAAATAGCTCCTGTGACAACAAAAAGCACCTTAAGAAGTAAATAAACTGAATCGGCACAGGCTGGCACCAAATTTTATATAGTAACACACGTGAGGGAGAGAGACAGACCTCCCGTCCAAGAGGAGCAGCAAAACTTGGCATCATTAAGATGTTTAACATCAAGCCCAATAAACCAAGATCCGACACTGACATCATCATGGGCGTAGGTACGGAGAATATCTCTGCAGAACTCACCAGAATTCAAGTTAGTGCTCTGCATAATGATAAATGAAGGAACCAGTTTATCGGAAAGAATTCAAACCAAAAAAAGTTTAGCGGAAGGAAGACTCACCTATTTATTGAAACAAATTTGGCCAGAGCTTGAGATATGACATACATCTCAGCTGAAGCATGGCGAAAATATCTGTTGGATGCAGAAACATAATTTTCAGTATAAAATCTTCAGGATTAGGCATGAAATGCATGGCCGTAAATCTGTGACTCATACCATATTTCATGTCAAGATGTGATTATTATATGTAGTTGGCAGGATCTCTGAAGAATTAACAAACCAAGAGTGGTTCCTGAACTTGATAAAATTTTGTTGGTTGTTCTTGCTATGAGAATACAGAAAATAGATCTAGATAAAACTGTCTAGAATGGAATGAATGTGCACAAACCTCCAAAAGCGTGCATATCTCATGAAGCTATGCAAAACAAAACCTATTACCAAGTGAATTTACAAAGACAATATTATGACAGAAACTGCATATCTTCAAACTGATACATCGGATGTTCTACTCAACAGGATGTAAGTCATGCAACTAATAACTTATAGAGTTTATCAATTTTAGTCCAAGTGAATTGCTCCCATTAGTTAAACAGTTGATTATAATACTTTGATAAGAAGTTACTAGTAATCAGGATATAGTCTACTTTCACTTAAATGATGAAATAAGTTGAAGTACAACTTACGATTTTTTATCACCAAACTTCCACCATTCAGGTTCATACCACTTGTGACTCCTGTCAAACACCAGCAAGCAGTAATATGAGACATAAAAAGATCATGAACTTCTTATGATTGTTAACACTTGTTTCTGAAGTTCGAGACTATACTCACGGCTCAGAGAAAACTTCGCCTGACTTCATGCACCCAATATAAACACGAGGCTTGTCTAAATGAGTTGCAAGTGTAGCTCCCAGAACATCTGTGCAGAACAAAAAAGAAGAAGAAGAAGAAGATAAATCATAAGGAGCCATGTGCAGTGTAAATATGTGCCAATGAGAAAGATCTCTAATATTCATCATTGGTAAAAGCAAATTTTCATTGAGAACTATTAGACACAATCTTCTCTATTGACAAAGAATGGTGTTTTCCAATCTACTTTTATAGAAATCATACCAAAAGAACATGATAAACACATTAAATAATAGAATATTAGCTAAAACAAAGTGAGGGGGGTAGCAATTGTGAGGAAGCAGAGCTGGTACAGAAACAAATTGGATTTTCCAGTTGGATATAAAGTATCATGAAAATGCCTTTTGAAAAATGAGTCCATGTAATACTTACCAATATTTACATAAACATCATCATTGACTTTGGCATAAAACTCAGCATCCCATTTATCAGCACCATGAGCGAAGAACAGTTTAGCCTTCTTCGAGAACTCTTCAGGTGCCTCCAGATGGGTATCCTGCCAACAGTGGGGTGAAAATAATCAGAATACTGACAATAGTATTCCATATATTTGCCGCACACCTCCAAATTACAGAAAGTAAGTTTTACTTGATGCAATGACCCCTAAAATGTACCAGAATAAGGAAGTCTTTGGTCTGCCTGTTTTCATTGTCAATGGCTATGTCCAAACTATCCCCGCGATTTGCACTGCAGGACAACATATCAACAGACAAGGGCTCTAAATCATAATGGATTTGGCATGGAGCATGAGATAATAAAGGGGACACGATGAGATGTAAACCTTCTTCCAATAACAAATCTTGCAATTACTCCCTTCTGATTCTCCATATTTTTCAAAGCAGAACCTACAGAAATGAACATGCAAACTTTAAGGACCTCCAGAAGTCATAACTTTCAGTATGCTGACTATCATAACTACCACGTTTGGAAAAGATCATTCAAGAATTTCAAGATTAGTACATTACCAGTTCCCATCCACGCCTTACGAATTGCATCTCTATTGTTCTTACGACCAAACTTTGTGAAAATTCCAATCACCACCAGTGGCCTGGTTCCATTTCCCAGTGTTGAACGCTTTAGACTAAAACCCTCTTGTTTGGCTGCAGCCAACTCCATCTCAACTGCTGATAATTTCTTATGCTGTTCCCTAACAAAGAACCTTTCCTTATCAGAACCATAGATTTATACCTAACTATAGAGTCATAAACACAAATCTTGAATCACACCAGAGATCAAATGACTACAATCTTACCTGCAAGCTATGATTTTCAACGTATCATCCACTGATATGACAGAACCCCCCTAAAACAACAAGAAACAAGAATCACGTGTCATTGCTCAACTTCAATCCTCAGAAGTTCACTTATCCATGCAATTATACATCAGAGTTTGAACATGAACAATAATACTTCTGTATCCAAAACCCACCATCAACTTTAAGCTGGGCAGCAACCTCATTCTGAATTAAACCCACTAAATACATCACAGAACCAAACCAAATGTGAAAAAAGCTTTCATTTTTTTCATTGCACACAACACTAAAAATAGAAAAATCGAATCCCAAATACAAAACCAAGAAATGCCCACCTTCCCAGTAATCCTATCAAGCTCTTTAATCAAATAAACCCTGTTCTCCGAGTCCTGCCACAACCTGCATCCAACCCCAAAATTCAAAACCCAGTTTTTCAATTTGGGGATAAATCAGAGTCTCTGAAATATTGAGACACCAAACAGAAACGAACCGTCCGGCGACGTAGATTGAGGCGAAGCTGGCGAACATTGAGACCAGCAGAGTCGGAATCCGGGATCGGAAAACCTTTCCGGAGACACGTGGAGGAGCCTTGCTCGGCATTTTCTCTCTGAAACTTGAATGCAATCAATCTGGGTCGCCTAAAGATCAAAACTTTGAAATGCTGGAGTAGTGAATAATGGTGGGTATTGGACCAAGTCGGAAACAGATCTAGGGTTTTTGACTGGAATTTGGGATTTCAATGTCGGAAAGACGACTGAGACTGAGGAACGTTGCTTCTGTATGAAGTCGTTAAAGTTAGGTACTCGATGTTTTGAGTTGGTTACTTTTTATTTTCTTTTTGAATTTACATATATTGGTAATGCAATCGATCAACTGATCAAGTGTAAGCTTGACACATTTTGCTTAATTGTAGTTTAATTCAATTTAATGGTGACAATTTTTTACAGCATTCGTGAAAGCTAAAGTTAGATACTCTAAATTCGTTGCGATGACTTAATGTTTGTAATTTCATATCAAAATGAATTAACTCACTAAATAAGATGATCATTTTTTATTTTTTTTAAGCGAAAGATAGAAGTTTCGTTTTCGATTATAAAGATAGAAGTTTCATTCAATCAATCGGAAAACATACTTTTTGTTTTTTTAGTGAGAGGAGGGGGTTTACATGTATCATCGGATCGTTTGATTGATCTGCATAACTTGAATTTTAAGTCATTCTAGGCCACTCTTTTTTCTTCTTTTAGTTTTTTTTATTGTCTAACAAAGTTAATCCAGATTTGTCCACCAATCAAATTCAAAATTGATTGGACATAATTAGCTCAACCAGTGACAAGACTCATATTATGACATGGTCCCAATTTGAGGAGGGG
Organism: Rosa chinensis; assembly: GCF_002994745.2. Classification (NCBI taxonomy): domain Eukaryota; kingdom Viridiplantae; phylum Streptophyta; class Magnoliopsida; order Rosales; family Rosaceae; genus Rosa; species Rosa chinensis. Next base: position 65,785,720 of record NC_037088.1, on the reverse strand, counting down.
ACACGTAAACCAAAACCCCAAGAAATCACAGTTACATGTACCATCAAGCCAATGTGTCAAACTCTACCACCATACACTCATTTTCAAGGCTACTTTGATCATATGATCCCGAATGTTCTACTAGCTGCCGAGGACAAAATCTAGGGTTAGGTTTTGGAAGGATGGGTGGAGGAGCAAGGTCTCGGGCGAGGGCCAAGAAGAGGGCGGGAGAGAGTAGGAAAGCCTACGAGGCTCGGGAAAGGAAGAAACCCGACGAGGCTGAACCATTGCTGTATCTATGCACTTTCGAGATCTACCGTGGAGGTTTAGCCGGATACCGTGTCCAGGTCATCAGATTGAGCGACTTGTTCATTCCTTCCGATACTCCCATCACTATATTTTGCCCCAAATCTCAAGCCCCCAACTCTAACTCCACCGAGGTGCTACGACAATTTGCTTTTTTAGACGGCGAACACGTTCCCGGCCATATGGGTTTTGGTTTCTTGGGCTCTCGAATTGTTCTGGCCGGCGGCCGGTTTCTCAATCCGTGGATGAGACACAAACCTAAACCAACCTATGTTTTGGAGACTGATCAGAGTGTGGAACCCAACCCCAGGTTCATCAGCACCAGAGGTACTCCTAATCCTAAACCCCCCTATATGATTCCGGAATTGGAACCGGAAAAACGTCGTCCCTGGATGCGGGAGATCGACGGTAAGCTATACGCTCTCTCTGGCGATCACATAGGATATGCGGCTTTTGAGGTTTTTGACCCCAGAACCGACCATGTATGGGCTTCTCTCCCATCGCTTCCAATTAGGAATCTTCCAATTGGGATTGACGGGCTTTCTTTATCCTCGTGTGCCGCTGTGGGCACCAAGATCTTGATCACACTTCCGTTAAAGTCTAGGGTGGCAGTAGTCAAGATACTCTGCTTCGACGTGGCTCACCCTGAGAGATCATGGACTACACTTGAAGAACCACCCTGGTGGCAGTTTAATAGTGTTTTCCCCGACTTTTACAACGAGGTTTTAGTTTTAGACTTGGAGGATGACGACTGTGAGAAGCTACTGTTTACTTATGATTTTGAATATTGCCAAATACGAGTCTCCAGCATGAAGCTGTCCAATGAAGGTGAACCTAAGTGTATTCAACCGCTAGATGAGATAGATTTGCCTGATGCGTTTAAGAACTTGGATGATTTTTTAGCAACTTCATACAGCTGTGCTCATCTTGGAGGTCGAAGAGTATGCTTTTCATTCGTGCATTTGCTAACTCTTCTTGTGTTCACCTTCGAATTTTCCTATTCGATTTCTGGAATATTCTCTGTCAAAGCCCTGGGTCATCGCCTGTTCGACTACTACTCGAATGAGGAACTTCGTTCTATCGTTTTGGGTGGTTGCTTTGTGCTGTAACTCCATCTCTCGGTAAGCCCTTTTATTTACTTAATCATAAGCATTCCGTATTTCAAGATTTCTAGTACTAATTTTTGTTTCAAGGTATGTAGATTTCTTTTAATCAAGCTTTTACATCACATAGGATAGCTGGATAGGTATATACATATGCACACGTACACATGTTTCTCTGTGCTTGATATGTTAGTATCTAGACTCTAGAGTGTAACAATGTCAATTTATGCATACAGTTTTTAATTCCTATTGTCGTCCATGATCTTAAACTTGAGTTAAATGGACACTGATTGAGTCATCAATTTCAAACAGTATATCAATCATACCCATCAACTATAATATACCATCCTCTTCATTATCTCATTTTGCATGCGTAGTCTAGCTTTAGGGCAAGTGTGTTAGGTAACTATAGTTGAGCGTTTTGAGCTGCTATTCAACATTATGAAGCTTGTCGCTGGAACAGAAGCTATCGGTGGTTTTTATTGTTAGATATATGGGCATAGACCCTGTTGGTGTTGAGTGTGCCTACTACTGCAGTAGGTGAGGTTAGGACTGAAGAAAACAAATATGCTCTATAATGTCAATTTAATCATAGTACGTACGCAGGTAAAAAAATTCATCTACTCATCTGCTTTGACCAAATCATCTAATTATATGCTTTGAATAAATCGGGGCATTTCTTGCCTTCTTTCAAACTTAGTCTATTGCTGTTAATATGACTGTTATTTCTTTGCTATACTTGAGATATGTTCTAAAGGATTAGTCAATTTAATTTAATCACACCAGCTTAAAGAATTCATCTACTCATCTGTGTTGATATCAACATCTACTTTTCTGCTTTGATTGAATTGGTGTTTCAATTCTTCTTTCAAACAGTCTATGCATGCCTGTCAATGTGACTGTTATTTCTTTGTTATAATTAATGGGGGTCTATGCCCTAAAGGATTAGCCAATATAATTTTATGTGAACATAATTTCAGTAAGAAGAAGTGTGACATGGCGCTGACGTGCCTGACCTATTTCTGGCCGTCGGGGCAAGTGCCTAACCCTGATGTGCAGGAGGACACGGTTGTTGCCGCAAAAGCTGGGCCATCAGCCTTGTTGGGGCGGCCGTCCCTGTGGACATAGATGAAGATGTGTGTCTGTGGACATTGATGAAGATGTAGGAGGAATAATTTTTTTGTGTTCAAGAAATTTGAGTGCATTAATTTGATTGATTGGTTGTGTAGTTTAATTTGGGGATATTTCTACTTTGGAACAGGTAAGCACACAAGTCAAGACCCGCCTGCTGGTGAATGAGAAGGACAAGTTGCGCACTTGCGCTGCACCACCAACTACATGCTCTTGTAATATATAAATGTTTTATTTCGCTCGACTACGTTTTTAGCCTATCATCATTTGTATTTTGTAATGTAACATCACTTCTATTAGCTTGTCCAACTCTTTTGCGTGTTTCTTTAACTTCTTTAAAAATCTTTTGCAACTATTATGCTTTAATCATTGATTTTGACCTACTATTTAGCGCTGCCTGACTGAATGCCAACTGATGCTTTATATTTAGTAAACTTATTTTTTGATAATTGAAACGAGTAAAACTGAAATAAATTATTGAAAATGTTGGTTTGATTTTGGCAAATACTGAATTTACCGATTATCTGAATATTAACTTTATATATATAACTATAGTTTTCAATACAAATACATGTATATTAAGAAATAATTAAAAAAAATCATAATAATATGAACATTACTACATATACTACATTAATGGTACATGTATTTTAAGTAACCTGGTTAAATATGATTAAATAATCTAGTTTTATTGAAAATGATTAAAAATTAAAAATTGTTAAAACTTGATGTCATATGTACAAATAAGTAGATGAATACATAATTTACGACTATAAAATTGAAAAATCTAGCTCTATTTATTCTAATTTATATTACAAAGAATTAGTCGTTCCAAAGTTGGTAATGCAGAAAATCAAAATATCGAATTTGGTAGATATGATTAAAAATCGAAAAGCTTTGGTTTTGAAGTTGGTAATACCTATAACTGATTCAAACGGATCAAGTAACAGCCTTATTGCGGGATTCAGGTGTAGGGGTATTGAATTTAGGATAAAATAAAAACCAGGATCAGTCAGAAATATGGTTTAGGATCAAGTACAAAAAATATGTAATTGCACTCATCCTGGAACTAACGGCTCTTCCATCATCATTTCTTCTTCTTCAATTTGTCTTGGCCTCCACGGTAAGTGATTTATGTCGTCTCCATCTTAAGACACAGCGCCGGATGAAAGTATAACATTGCAAAATCCCTTGAAAAATATAAATAAAGTCAATGGACAAATAATTAGTTTTACAATTAAGACTTAATATTTATGTAGTGAGCTGCATGCATATGATCTAACTATTTTTATGTCGTCTCCATCTTCGAACACAGCGCCGGATGAAAGTATAACATTGCAAAATCCATTGAAAAATATAAATAAAGTCAATGGACAAATAATTTGTTTTAAAATTAAGACTTAAGATTTTTGTAGTGATTGCATGCATATGATCTAACTATTTGTCAATCAAGAGAATTGTGTACGAGAGTATAAGATTTCATTAACAAAACTCATTGCCGACCGGTCGCTTTTGAGAGGAACATGTTAAGATGGTGGATGGTGTGACCAAAATTGAGCGAATCCATAAATCCAAGAAAAACCTCGGTGTCCCTCAAGATTGTTATAGACAAAGTTCTTGAAAACCATTCCGCATCTATTGAGCGGGATAAGAGAATACACAAACTAAAGCAATAACAAAACATAGCACCTTATGAGAGCCGGATAAAAGATGCTATGATTGTCTCTCCACCCATTTCAAGACCTATGTTACAGTCAATTAGTTAGCTCTACTGAAATAAATAAAAACAAGAACTTTGACATGCATGAAGCTAGGAGATGAGGGATGAGAGAATACACAAACTAAAGCAATAACAAAACATAGCACAAATAGACCAGCACAACCGAAAGAAAGCTTAAAACAATCCATGTGCATGATTAAAAACCAACTTTTTCTATCTTCAGTTTTTTTGTATCAGGGATTATTAAATTTTGGTCAGCCTCTTTTAGAAATCCACTTTCCAATTAAAGGCACAGAAAAACAACAATTATACAAACCTCAAACATTTTGCTATGTGATTTGATACTCACTAACTCAGTGACTTTTGCTGTTCATTGCAGGGACATGTATGAACAACTGATTCTTCATCCTCTCAACCAGTACAATAGAGAAAAAATACTCTTTATCTATCACTTTTGGCTCAAGATGACAGAAGATCAAGGTTGGAAAGACAATTTTAAGTCTACAATTCAAAAATACAACAGCTATCACAAGATCCAAGAACGTATCATCGGATTGTCAGGAAAAACGAAGGGACTGTTAAGAGATAAATTGGGAAGATCCTTTCAAAGGATCTATGACAACAGACAAGATGATGGCGAACCGTATGAGGAAAATGCTACAGGAGTATTGGAGTTTGCAAAAAATTTGATTACTCACTGTAACTATAAGTGCCCTGTAACAGAGAAGCTCACCCTAGAACAGCTTGAGCATGGCATCACAAACACCTTCCCTGAGTTGGCACTGTACATCTTCAATTACTGCCTGATCAACAATATCAAGGTGAAGGATCTGCTAATCTACGGGATCAAGAAAGAAGAGAATGAACCACAAAATCTCAGGTAAGTTACAATGAGTTTCAATTGAAAAATATATATATATATAAATTCTGAATACTATAATGAGTTCGAGTTCATCGTTATACATCATCGTCTGTGATGGATGCGATAGCTGCTACGCTGATGAAGATGTTTGAGAGCCGCCAAAGTCAAAGAAAAAAGCCAGCCGCAAACACAATTGAACATAAACCGGGAGAAGACAAAAGATTGCACATTATAGGAATATCAGTGAGCATCAGGAACAGAAGGGATATGTAATAAATGAATACTGACATTATTGTTAACAGCAAAAAAGAAAAAATAGAGCCTCCAGCATCTCCAGATTCCCATCATCTTTGCCAAAACCAACAATTTAACACTGTTATTCACTTTCTTCCCAATCAATTCCAATAGTCCTTTCATGTCTGACACAAGTGAACAAACAGCAAATAAGTTAAATGTGAATAATAAGTCCTTTTGTGAAGGAAATAAGTCAGAAATTAGCAAAATCTAGCTTACAGCACAAACTATGATACTTTGCTATTGATTTTTGTTTTGCGATTGCTTATGACTTTATTTATATTTTTCAAGGGATTTTGCAATGTTATATATACTTTCATCCGGCGCTGTGTTCTAAGATGGAGACGTCATAAAAATAGTTAGATCATATACATGCAGCTCACTACATAAATCTTAAGTCTTAATTTTAAAACTAATTATTTGTCCATTGACTTTATTTATATTTTTCAAGGGATTTTGCAATGTTATACTTTCATCCGGCTCTCTGTTCTAAGATGGAGACGACATACTTTTTGTTAGATTTCGCTCTTATAGCGGACCTTTATGTAACATACAAGCCGTTTATTGCTTAGTTCTATCCAGACGTTGGACGACGTTTTGATTATGTGCCAAACATTGACAAACTTAAAAAGAAACTTCTACGTAAGAGCCAATTTCGGAACACTTACGGCGGAACCCTAAATTGTGCCAAAACAATCTGTCATTATTTTAATGAATTAGTTAGGACAAAGCTGGTAAGTTTATCTGATATTTTCAAATTAATTGTATATAAATTTATAGAAAAAGTTTTTACATGTATATATGTGTGTGTGTGTATAATCTTTGACAGTCTTTGGAAGAAGCAATGACAAAATTCTTAGTGGCGTTCCCATCCATGCCGTTGGATTTTTATGACAACTTAGCAGGAATTGGTTTTCCCTTCAACGATTTTATGAGTGGCTAGAGGTGGTAAGTGGTATCCTCATGTGTGATTGTGATTTATGTTTCATTATCTTAAATCTCATAATGTACTTTGAATCTTACTGTTTTAACTTTCATTATTTTTTATGATTTTGAATAGGCCACTGCCATTGGCACTCCACTTGTTAGATTATCAAGAAGTTGGAACAAGTTTGATTGTTGTTGAATAAAAAGAAAAGTCTGTCTGCATTTTAAATGTGATCATAGGACGAACTTAAGTCTTAAATTTGTATATTTATAATTGGTACAATATTATCAAGTTAATTAATTACTTCAAATCTTGGCCAACTTAAGTCGTAATTCTCCTCCTCTTATTGCATCATGATAACCATGTTATCAACTAATTGCAATCAGCAAAAATCTTAGTACAAAGCTACATAATCTCTGCTCATAACTTTCATGAGTTCTACCCCAATTTCTAATAAATTAAGAAAGAATAGAGAAAAAATGGTTTGGGTGATCTAACTGGTGGCCATCCCCAGATTTTCTGATTGGTTCACTGCTGGTTATCACTACTACAAAATATGCATCACACAACAGTGTATAACTGTTGTCCCAAGAGTAAAGTTCTGTCGTCTATCTCGGTGTTGTGTGATTACAATACTCAGACGACGGTGAATCACCGTTGTGTGTCGATCATAGGGACAACGCAGAAGATAGAACCGTTATCCCAAATATGCGCATGCCAATGCCAGAAATTGGATGCGCGGCATGCACCGCATCCAATTTGTTGTTTCAATGGCTACTCACACAACAGAATTAAGTTTCCAACTGATGTTGGTTGCCTAATCAGACAACAGAAATATTATGAACTGTTGTTGGATGATCTTTACCACAACAGATATTTGTATATAACTGTTGTGTGATAGTTGTAATTATATTTGTGGCCAACCAATGGCTGTTGTATGTGAGAGATTAAGTTTGAATTTTGCACCAATTGTACAACACAATGGTTCTATACTGTTGTGTGATTCAACAATAGGACAACTGCTTTATGTTTTTTCTGTTGTGTGATTCACAACAAACACATACTCATACAACCTAATTTACGAAATGTCGTTTATTCATTATCGATTATTTGCCTAAAATATTTGCACAAAAATAATGCTCCATATATATTTGCATAGAAACAATGCTCCAATATATTTGTCAATCATCCATACATTCAAGTTTCTAGACCATAAAACCAATAAAGAAAGCATTGTAGCTAGCTTAACATAGCAACATTCTAGCAAACAATTTCAAAAAATGAAAAACAGCAAAAGCTGATTCAATATATACTTAACATGCACATATGTAGCTGCTTCATATATGGCTCCTACGTAGAAAGGTCCACTGCTTTCCAATTGCTCAATCACTACATCCATGTCATGCGATGCTTCTCGAGTTTCTTCTTGTCTTCCTGTCCATGAATCACTAACCATTATCTCATGTATCAAAACATAATTAGGGACTAACAAGACTGAGAGAAGGTACACTTAATCAATCAATCATACTATAGTCATACACCGAATTGAGAGAAAAAACTTATGAGTTCATTAGATATTTATGACTCAATTCGAGAACATGCAATCTATCATACAAAGTGCTATCAGAATTGGTTGATATGATAGGATATGCAGCAAGAATAAATCTACTGAGATGTAGATACTTACTGGAATACATGCTAGTAACAACTTTCATTATCACCAATTAAAATTGACTGCCTAAGTTCATAAACATGCTTTCTCTGCACTTGGAAAAAGGAACAGAACAACTTCATGAGCAAGAAAGCACAACTCATAAACATGTTGATCCAATTTATAGATTTTCTCTCTTTTTTTCTCGTTCAATTTATGCACACATTAGCATACAAGATGCTTTATTTATAGAATGCTAACTAATTATATAGATCTCCCTGATTTAGTAGTTTTTTCACTTAGTCAACATAACTGGTGGTTTCTCCTCAGGGAAGTACAAGAATCACAAAGTCTATACTGCTGGTCAATGAAAAAAATTTCAAACCTAAATAACTGTGATTATAGTAAGCACATGGTACTACAAAAAAGACATTATTTCCAATCGTACCTCCAATACTTCATCAAACTCAACCAGACTCTTTCTTCAAGTATTTGATTTTATTATAAAACTGATATAGCAACAAGAAGTGAGAGCTTACCCTAAACCTTGTTTCTGCTCCACATATGACCAAATTTGCAGGCTTGTCATGTTAGATATTCGGGAATTGATCATGTTATATTGCAGCTTCTTAACATCCTGCAGTATAGAGCAAAATGCATAAGAAAAATGATTGTTATGAACTTCTGGATTATTCTAATTAGAAGATACCAAAACTATAAAGATGACTCACAATTATTGCATGTTTTTCATGTTCAACAAGTTTGGAAAAACTGAGCTCTCTCTGGTTAAGTCACTGATTACTCTGCCTCATAATAAGAAAGACAAAAGCCTATTTCAGTAATGATCTTTCAAAGCAAAGAAGGGAAAGAATGTGAAACTAAGATAACTGCTAAGTTATAAGCCACGACTCACAAGTATGTCATATTACTTAAGGCAGAAAGAGTAGAAGGAATGGGCCCTTCAAAGCCACTCTCTTGCATCTCTCTGGCGAAAATATTTTATAGCAATTAATATTACACATGAAGTGTTTGTATACAATTAAAAAGTATAGCAGAAAATTAAAGATCTCTTACATAGAATCACTTCAAACACTTGAAACCATATGCATTTTGATACAAAAATGTATAAGAACTTACACACAAAATTGGGTCACACAGAAACTGAAAGAGAAGAGTTAGTAAAAGTACCAAGTTGGCTTCAAATTAGCAGCAATGAACAACCAATATCCAATAGTCCTAGTAATCAAAGCATTCTTTGGTCCCAGTTTCCTAACCACCGGAGACAAGTACCAAGCGACGTTGTTCTCAAATCCTCCTCCTGATACCAAAACCCATATAAATTTAGCTACAAATCAATCAAAATGTTTTTTCAGTTCACCCCTTAAATTCGAAAAGACAAACTCACAATGTTGATAGTGCTTTCTAGATTCTAAGTGGCATCGTAAACAAGAAAGATCAACAAAAATGCAGAGATGATAACATAAACATCTCTGGTATGACTACTTCCCTCCTTGACCGGCATATCGTCGGCGATGAAGAGAGTCACTATCTGATGAACATAGCGTCGTGGACCTTCTTGTCACTGGCCCAACACAACGCCGCATCATCGAAACAGCACAGCACGTTCGCCTCCGCCGTTACGAACACCTTCGTCTTTTGTATCACTTCAATTGACCCTAGTTTGAGAGCGAGGAGGAGAGAGAAAGTGGATCTGGGGCACTCTATCTCCTTCATCGCTAAAGAGGAAGATGAACAATCTAAGAGAACAGAACCCTAAATCTAAGAGAAAGGTAGAGATAGATAGGGAACTAGATTCAAAATCTACCTTTAGTCTTGGTTTCTTGATTATCTTGGAGGGCGACTCTGTTCATCCTCAGCCATTAGATTGAGATTGAAAATTTAAGGGTACAAAAGGAGAAAAGGAAAATTGAAATTGGAAGAGTGAGAGATGAGAATGGTGGTTGGCAAAGCTGTTGAGAAGTTGAAGAAGAGATTTCAGTGCTAGGTGATTCAAAGACATCGATTTCGAAGAATAGAGTGAGGATTTAGGGAGAGAGTGATAGAGGGGGAGAATAGAGAGGATGTCGAGTCCAAGAATAGAGAGAGTATCTAAGTTTGTAAAACTGTGGAGTAGTGGATGACATATCCTATCCTTTTTTTTTTTTTTTTAAGTCTATGAGACAACGTATAATCAAAGATCTGTTGTATGAATGTAAAATTTTTTGACAAACAGGGGGAGGGAAATTTTGCCGCCTGTGTCTATGTGGGTTTCATTTGAGTGAAACTTTGCCGCCCGCAATTTTGCACCTTGTTCAGACAACAGAACTATAACAATCTGTTGTACAAACTTGTGCATCTTGCACTAGGTACACCTAGTAGGATTTCTCAAAATTCATACAACATTTCGTTATACAACAGATAATAAAAAACTGTTGTGTGGATAGTTCTAATTCCATTTTTGTGAGCTTGTTCTGGGAGGGAATTATGTGCTCATTTCCTTCCATTCTAGGCCTCTGATTTACACAACAGAAACTTCTTAACTCTGTTGTGCAATATCTTCCTAAAAAACAGGTTTTCAATTTGATTATATTCACACAACAGAAATAGATTTTGTACCGTTGTATGATAGAGTTTGTGTTAACACACAACAGCAGATTTGTGTTCTGTTGTGTGATGGGTGTTGTGTGTTTCTATTTTTGTAGTAGTGTATATTCAATCATATTAACTTGGAGTTCATCTTCTCAGACATGGATTGGGATCTCACGTGGAGAGTGTAGGACCATATTTCATATAAATGTTTATGTTTATGTTTCTGGCAGGAGCGATTCTTTGTTTTAAATACCGCAAGCACCTGAGGTTTTACCAATCCTGTTATTAATTGGTTGCACTATACGTGTGTGTAAAGAATTCATCAATATGTTAACACTGTAGAGATGGAGAAATTAAAGTCGACTTTCTAGTTGCCTGGCTCCCAAACTTGTTTGTCCGGTAGTCTCTATCTTCAAGATCGCATAAAGAAACAAAGCTGAGAGAAAAGACAGAGAAAACAAGTTGAAGAAGAGGAAATGATGATGGAAGAGCCGTTAGTTCCAGGATGAGTGCAGTTATATATTTTTGTACTTGATCCTAAACCATATTTTTGACCGTTCCTGTTTTTTTTTTTTTTAATCCCAAATTCAATACCCCGACACCTAAATCCCGTAATAAGGCTGTCACTCGGTCCGTTCGAATCTGTTATAGGTATTACCAACTTCAACCAAAGCTTTGGGTTTCAAAATCGAACTACCAATTACGTACCAACTAAAAGTTTCGGTTTTTAATCATATCTACTAAATTTGATATTTTGATTTTCGGTATTACCAACTTTTTTTATTTTTATAGAAAGTAGGTTCATTCATTAATATTCAGCAAGCAGTACAAAAACGAAACACCCTTATGGGGTCGATAGAAAGAATCGTTCCTTAGAACCTCCTGAAATCCTATTCTAGCATAATAAACCCCTAACAAATCCCGAGTACACCCACCTTTTACGAAATCCACGCACATTTATTCTAACAAAAACCAAAAACCTCGAAGCACACATAAAAGAATTCAACTAAGGCACTGGTTTTTGAAACCCAAAACAAAATTAAATTAAACTAGCCCTAGAAGGTCACACGTCACCTTCCATCTCTCCCTATGTACTAGAAGGATCCTTCACAGCCTCGTCCTCCCCCATCTGCATAGTACCTAGCTCCCTAACAACCGCAGTATCTGATGCTTCAATTAATTATTAGTCAAAATTTAAAGTTTTCCCCCTATGCTTATACTCGCATATCTCCTTCCTGTTCTGTTCATCTGTATTATTAACCTTATTTTTGCTACCCTTGGGGCGTCCACCTTTCTTCTTCTTTGATGAAACCAGTAACTTACCATTCTTATGTTGTAAGATCAAGGAAACACTCTCACCAACCTCTAGCGTCGAATCGGGGAAAGCCAAGTACTTCTTCCCAAAACGATCCAAATGAGACACAAGCCTTTCTTTTCCTTCCCTCCGGCACCATTTGCATGGAGGAAAACTCCACTCTAGCACAACTAGAACAACTATAGAATAATTAGAATAAACAGAGTTAGGTTTTTCAATTTTATAATCGAAAATTATGCAGGTGAATTAAACCAAAACGGAGTAGGCTGGAATGAACCAAAAGATTTGTAGACCAACACATGTCGTCACATTACATTGACCGCGTCAACCCGCATAGGACAGGGAAGTTGAAACTGTAAAGAATCCCTAATCAAATCATCTTCCTCACACCGCCAAATGGATGCAGGTTTCTTTTCTCAGCTTTACCCAATTGTTTTTTCGTTTCAAGTATTGCAATGATTTACGTTCATCTCTATATTTCGCTTTTCGTATTCAATTCTGCGCATAGCTTGTGGGTGATCGATTATATTTGGTTTTTTCTGGTTTCCCTATCGAATTCCATTCCGGGGATTTTATATAGACTAGCTAGTTAACCTTTATTCAGATGCATAAACCAAGGCTTATTCATCCCCCATGCTACATAGTTTGCCTTTCAATTTCAGCCATTGTTTTGTTTGCACCATAGAATTAGATTTCCCTTGGATGCTATAATCTAGCAATAACAAAGAGGCTTTTCAGGAACTGAATTGAACACAGATTTTTCGAGAGCACAAGCCAATTAGACTACAATGAATGTAACATTGTTCTAGGTAGCCTACATTTCAATCAAGTTCCCTGTCAGTGAAATTCTGAGCACATTTTACCAGCCAGTCAACACATTGTGTTGGTTCAGATGCTAATCTTAGCTTTACAATAATGAGTGTTCTGCATAAGATCGAGAATAGGTTACCTCTTCTTTCACGCTTTTGCACCTTCTAGTTTGCTTTTGATTTCCTCTTGTTTTCCGATACCTTGTATGGTTGCTGATGAGGAAAATTGAAACGGGGCATTTTTGTGTTCAGAGTGCTTGTAGTATGAGGCTGGTAGGGATGGAGGACACGGTGGAGCTGTTGGAGAAGAAGCTAGTGTCAGATGAGCTTAGAGGAGGCACTCACTCTTGCTCGTGTTTTCAGCCGTTACCTCAATTTGATGGGCATTGCTGAAGTTCATCACAGGTCACTCAACGACTTCATCTCTCTGTATTATTTTCTTTTAATACTAAATTTTTTGTTTTTTGAAAAGAAAAAAAAAGGGTTCAATTTCAGATATGTGCTGTGTGTGTTTATACTTGTTTGGAAATGAAATATGAAGCACCAGAGCTTCAGGAAATAGTAGTGTCTATCAAAGATTGACTTCTAACTTTGGTTCTACGGTTAAAATTGTGACATTCTTAGCTTCCGAAAAGATAACATGAAAAAACAAAAATTGGTTGAAATTCTTTCTGCTGTGAATTTTATAAGCATTTTGGTGAATTTAGAGAAAGTTGTTGATTTGTGCAGGGTTCATAGACAAAAGAATGTGGCATCCCTATCAAAATCTTGTGATGATATTTTTAATCAGCTTCTGCAGCGTGATGTTTCCCCAGACCACCTTTACGATACCGTTTGCAAGCAGGTTGGGTCTTTTCCTTCTATCCTTTGTCTTGATTTGTATGCCTAGACAGAAACTAGTGGGGAAAATATATCACTCATGTTGTTTAGGTTTCTGTAAAAGATAAAACTCAACCAATTAAATAATCTTGTTTTAATGAGATCAAGTTGTTGCTTCATTGACGTTGCCTCGTTTTATTAGCACACTGTTAAACATAAGATATGTGTGTGTGTGTTCTTAACCTTTAGTTCTTCTTGCTGCAGGAGGTCGAGATTGCTCTTACTGCACACATCCTACACAAATTAATCGCGGAACCTTACAATACAAACATATCAGACTTTCTGTTAGTGGCTAGTGACTTTGCTCAAATTTTAGGATGTTAAACATTATGATTAAAAGACGTGTTGAAAATTTGTTTAGACTAATAATATCAAGTTACTTGCAGCATCTTTTAAATTTAAGAGACCGATCTGATCTTACTAGTGAAGACAGAGATATGGTGATTGAAGATCAGGTATTGTTTTTCTAACCTTATTCTCTTCTTCCAAAACCACTTTACTGGGGCGTGGGGGATTGCATCTTAATGACATTGATATAGCGATATTCTCTAATTTTCCTTGTGTTTTATATTTTACTCTTGCTTTTATAGGTGCGAGAGATAACTTCTGTACGGCAAACAGATGAGCTTAGGCACTATAAACCCACACCAGTTGATGAAGCTAGGGCAGGTAAACCACTTCAACATTAGATTCATTGATATTCACATGCTTTGGCTCTTTGAAATCGTGTGTATCACTTACAGACAAAATAAAATTGTATATATTGTTTACCACAGGTTTGAACATTGTGGAGCAGTCCCTTTGGAAAGCTGTACCTCATTATTTACGTCGTGTCAGCAATGCTTTAAAGAAGGTTTGTCTTCAAATTCGTTTCTGGTATTGATCTGTTTCTAGTTCTTTATATGCAGATACTACTTTCTGCCTTTCTATACATCTTGTCATAATGTTTTCTTAATTTATTTATCAGCACACTGGGAAACTGGAAAACCACTTCCGTTGAAATGCACACCAATTAGGTTTGGGTCTAGGATGCGGGGTGATCAAGATGAAAATCCCAATGTGACAGCAAAGGAACTCATGGGTCTTATTGATATTTCATTCATAAATCTTCTCCTAGTGGTATTATTTACTCTCTTAAATCTAGGAGAGGCATTTCATGTCAACAAAAGACCTGAAGCATGAACTAATCATAACTTTGGGATATATTAGATCTGTGTTATACATAACTTAGTTTACTATATTGGTAATGGTGTTGGTAATTCATGGGGTAGTAAATCATGTTTTGAGGGGAATAAAGCAAGCCCGCGTACTTAGAATCAATTACTTAGTTGTACGGAGACATTGATGGATAAGCATGACTTAGTTGTGTAGAGTTTTAGACCATCAGTTTAACTTTCATTTATGCTATCCCTTCCCTGTTCTTTTCTTTAGGGTATGAGAGAGGAGGTTTCAGTTTTAAGGATTCCAGTTTGCTGCCAGATTTCATGATTAGATTGCAAACTTAAGATTATTGTTTATGTAGAATTTATAATGTTGTCAGACTGTCTAGCTCTTCTACACAATTATATCAACTTGCCTCTTTCTATTGCTTCAGGTCACAAAAGATGTCTCGCTTTTATCTAGGTGGATGACTATTGATCTCTATATTAGAGAAGTTGATAACCTGAAATTTGAACTATCCATGAATTGGTGCAGCGATAGCTTGTCAAAACTGGCACAAGAGATTCTAGAGCACGGTATGACATATTGTAGTTATTTTCAGTGGTCATTAATTTTGGCTGCTTGGTATCATGTGGAGACTACCAAAGCATAGCTTCCA